>NW_027476828.1:0-133658 GCF_051020955.1 Megalopta genalis
CTTAGCTTCAAATCCATGCGAAACAAATGATTTAGCTACAAATACTTGTGATATACATTATTTAGCTTCAACTGCATGCGAAACAAACGAGTTACCTTCAAATCCACGCGAAACACATGAATTGGTTCAAATGAATGCGATGTAGAAGGTTTAGCTTCAAATCCAAGCGAAACACATGATTTAGCTTCAAATAGTTGCGATATAAGTGATATAGATTCAAATACAGGCGAAACACATGATTCATTTGCAAATCAATGCGATGTAGAAGGTTCAGCTTCAAATCCATGCAAAACACGTGATTTATCTTCCAATTAATGCGAAGTAGAAGGCTTAGCTTCAAATCCGTGCGAAACAAATGGTTTAGCTTCAAATACTTGTGATATACGTTATTGAGATTTAACTGTATGCGCAACGAACGAGTTAGCTTCAAATCCATGCGAAACACATGGTTTAGCTGCAAATCAATGCGATGTAGAAGGTTTAGCTTCAGTTCTATGCAAAACAAATGCGTTAGCTTGAAATCAATGCGATGTAGAAGGTTTAGCTTCAAATCCATGTGAAACAAAGATTGAGCTTCAAACACTTGGGATAAAGGTGATATAGCTTCAACTGCATGCGAAACAAACGAGTTACCTTCAAATCCACGCGAAACACATGAATTGGTTCAAATGAATGCGATATAGAAGGTTTAGCTTCAAATCCAAGCGAAACACATGATTTAGCTTCAAATAGTTGCGATATAAGTGATATAGATTCAAATACAGGCGAAACGAACTAGTTAGCTTCAAATCCATGCGAAACACATGATTCATTTGCAAATCAATGCGAAGTAGAAGGCTTAGCTTCAAATCCATGCGAAACAAATGGTTTAGCTTCAAATACTTGTGATATACGTTATTGAGATTTAACTGTATGCGCAACGAACGAGTTAGCTTCAAATCCATGCGAAACACATGATTTAGCTGCAAATCAATGCGATGTAGAAGGTTTAGCTCCAAATCCATGCGAAACAAATGATTTAGCTTCAAACACTTGGGGTATAAGTGATATAGCTTCAAATGCAGACTAATCAAACGAGTTAGCTTCAAAATCCACGCGATACACATGATTTAGCTTCAAATACTTGCGATATAAGTGATGTAGATTCAACTGCAGGCGAAACGAACGAGTTAGCTTCAAATCCATGCGAAACACATGATTTAGCTGCAAATCAATGCGATGTAGAAGGTTTAGCTCCAAATCCATGCGAAACAAATGATTTAGCTTCAAACACTTGGGGTATAAGTGATATAGCTTCAAATGCAGACTAATCAAACGAGTTAGCTTCAAAATCCACGCGATACACATGATTTAGCTTCAAATACTTGCGATATAAGTGATGTAGATTCAACTGCAGGCGAAACGAACGAGTTAGCTTCAAATCCATGCGAAACACATGATTTAGATTCAAATCAATGCGATGTAGAAGGTTTAGCTTCGGATCCATGCGATACACAAGATTTAGTTTCAAATCAATTCGATGTAGAAGGTTCAGCTTCAAATCCATGCGACACATATGATTTAGCTTCAAATAGTTGCGATATAAGTGATATAGCTTCAAAAGGAGGAGGAACACACGAGGTAGCTTCAGTTCTATGCGAAACAAATGAGTTAGCTTCAAATCAATGCGATGTAGAAGGCTTAGCTTCAAATCCATGCAAAACACGTGATTTAGCTTCAAATCCATGGGATGTAGAAGGTTTAGCTTCAAATCCATGCGAAACACATGATTTAGCTGCAAATCAATGCGATGTAGAAGGTTTAGCTCCAAATCCATGCGAAACAAATGATTTAGCTTCAAACACTTGGGGTATAAGTGATATAGCTTCAAATGCAGACTAATCAAACGAGTTAGCTTCAAAATCCACGCGATACACATGATTTAGCTTCAAATACTTGCGATATAAGTGATGTAGATTCAACTGCAGGCGAAACGAACGAGTTAGCTTCAAATCCATGCGAAACACATGATTTAGCTGCAAATCAATGCGATGTAGAAGGTTTAGCTCCAAATCCATGCGAAATAAATGATTTAGCTTCAAACACTTGGGGTATAAGTGATATAGCTTCAAATGCAGACTAATCAAACGAGTTAGCTTCAAAATCCACGCGATACACATGATTTAGCTTCAAATACTTGCGATATAAGTGATGTAGATTCAACTGCATGCGAAACAAACGAGTTACCTTCAAATCCACGCGAAACACATGATTTAGCTTCAAATCAATGCGATGTAGAAGGCTTAGCTTCAAATCCATGCGAAACAAATGGTTTAGTTTCAACTACTTGTGATATACATGATTTAGCTACAACTGCATGCGAAACAAACGAGTTATCTTCAGATTGATGCGAAACACATGATTTAGCTTAAAATCAATGCGATGTAGAAGGTTTATCTTCAAATCCGCCCGAAACAAATGATTTAGCTTCAAATACTTGCGATATAAGTGATATAGCTTCAAATGCTGGCGAAACAAAAGACTTAGCGTCAAATCCATGCGAAACAATTGATTTAGCTTCAGATACTTGCGATATAAGTGATATTGCTTCAAATGCAGACGAAACAAACGAGATAGTATCAAATCCAAACGAAACACATGATTTAGCTACAAATCAATGCGATGTAGAAGGTTTAGTTTCAAATCCATGCGAAACAAATGATTTAGCTTCAAATACTTGCGATATAAGTGATGTAGATTCAAATGCAGGCAAAACGAACGAGCTAGCTTCAAGTCCACGCGAAACACATGAATTTAGATGCAAATCAATGCGATGTAGAAGGTTTAGCTTCAAATCTATGCGAAACAATTGATTTAGCTTCGGATACTTGCGATACAAGTGATTTAGCTTCAAATGCATGCGAAACCAACCAGATAGCTTCAAGTCCACGCGAAACACATGACTTAGCTTCAAATCAATGCGAAGTAGATGGCTTAGCTTCAACCCCATGCGAAACACATGATTTAGCTTCAAAAGCCATGCGATACACATGAATTAGCTTCAAATCCATGCAAAACACATGATTTAGCTTCCAATCCATGCGAAACACATGATTTAGCTTCTAATAAATGCGAAGTATAAGGCTCAGCTTCAAATCCAAGCGAAACACATGATTTAGCTTCAAAACAATGCGAATTAGAAGGCTTAGCTTCAAATGCATGAGAAACAATTCATTTAGCTCCAGATACTTGCGGTATAAGTGATATAGCTTCAAATGCAGGGGGAAAAACGACTTAGTTTCAAATCCATGAAAAACACTAGATTTAGCTTCGAATCAAAGCGACGTGGAAGGTTTAGCTTCTAATCCAAGCGGAACAAACGATTGAGCTTCAAACACTTAGGATATAAGTGATATAGCTTCAAATGCAGACGAATCAAACGAGTTAGCTTCAAATCCATGTAGAACACATGATTTAGCATCCAATCAATGCGAAGTAGAAGGCTTAGCTTCACATCCATGCGAAACAAATTATTTACCTTCAAATACTTGCGGTATAAGTGATATAGCTTCAAATGCAGGCGAAACAAATGAGTTAGCTTCAAATCCATGCGAGACAGATGATTTAGCTTCAAATCAAAGCGAAGTAGAAGGCTTATCTTCAAATCCATGCGAAACGCATTATTTACCGTCAAATACTTGCGAGATAAATGAAATAGCGTCCAATACAGACGAAACACACGAGTTAGCTTCAAATCCAAGCGAAACACATTATTTAGCTTCAAGTCAATGCGATGTAGAAGGTTTAGCTTCAAATCAATGCGATTCAAACGGTTTAGCATCAAGTACTTGTGATATACATGATTTAGCTTCAACTGCATGAGAAACAAACGAGTTAGCTTCAAATTTATGCAAAACACACGATTAAACTTCAAATGCATGCGAAACACAAGATTTATCTTCAAATTCATGGGAAACACATGGTTTAGCATCAAATACAAGCGAAACAAATTGTTTAGCCGCAGATACTTATGATGTACATGATTTAATTGAACTGCGTGCGAAAAAAACGAGTTAGCTTCAAGTCCATGCGAAACACATGATTTAGCTGCAAATCAATGCGATGTAGAATGTTTAGCTTCAAATCCATGCGAATCAAATGATTTAGCATCAGATACTTGTTATATAAGTGATATAGCTACATATACATGGGAAACAAACGAGTTAGCTTCAAATCCATGCGAAATACATGATTTAGCTGCAAATCAATGCGATGTAGAAGGTTTAGCTTCAAATCAATGCTATGTAGAAGGTTTGGCTTCAAATCCATGCGAAACAAATGATTTAGATGCAAACACTTAGGATATAAGTGATATAGCTCCAAATGCAGAGGAATCAAACGAGTTAGCTTCAAAATCCATGCGATACACATGACTTAGCTTCAAATCAATGCGAAGTAGAAGGATTAGATTCAAATCCATGCAAAACACATGGTTTAGCTGCAAATCAATGCGATGTAGAATGTTTAGCTTCTAATCCATGCGAAACAAATGATTTAGCTTCATATACTTGCGATATAAGTGATATAGCTTCAAATGCAGGCGAAACGAAAGAGTTAGCTTCAAATCCATGCGAAACACATGTTTTAGATGCTAATGAACGCGATCTAGAAGGTTGAGCTACAAATCCAGGCGAAACACTTGATTTAGCTTCAAATCAATGCGATGTAGATGGATTAGCTTCAAATACATGCGAAACAAATGATTTAGCTTCAAATCACTGTTGAAGTAGAAGGCTTAGCTCCAAATCCATGCGGAACAAATGATTTAGCTTCAAATACTTGTGATATAAGTTATATATATTCAACTGCAGGCGAAACAAACGAGTTAGCTTCAAATCCATGCGATACAAATGATTTAGCTTCAAATACTTGCGATATAAGTGATATAGCTTCAAATGCAGACGAATCAAACGAGCAAGCTTTAAATCCATGCGAAACACATGATTTAGCTTCAAATAAATGCGAAGTAGAAGGCTTGGCTTTAAATCCATGCGAAACAAATGGATTCGCTTCAAATACTAGCGATATAAATGAAATAGCTTCAAATGCAGGCGATCCAAACGAGTCAGCTTCAAATCCATGTAGAACACATGATTTAGCTTCCAATCAAGGCGAAGTAGAAGTCTTAGCTTCAAAACCATGCGAAACAAATGGTTTAGCTTCAAATACTTGCGAATATGGGGGATACAGCTTCAAGTGCTTGCGAAACCAACGAAAAAGCTTCAAGTCCACGCGCAACACATGATTTAGCTTCAAATCAATTCGATGTATAAGGCTGAGCCCTAAATCCATGAGGAACAAATGATTTAGCTTCAAATACTTGCGAATATAAGGGATACAGCTTCAAATGCATGCGAAACAAACGAGTTAGCTTCAAATCCATGCGAAACACATGATTTAGCATCCAATCAATGCGAAGTAGAAGGCTTAGCTTCACATCCATGCGAAACAAATTATTTACCTTCAAATACTTGCGGTATAAGTGATATAGCTTCAAATGCAGGCAAAACAAATGAGTTAGCTTCAAATCCATGCGAGACAGATGATTTAGCTTCAAATCAAAGCGAAGTAGAAGGCTTATCTTCAAATCCATGCGAAACGCATTATTTACCGACAAATACTTGCGAGATAAATGAAATAGCGTCCAATACAGACGAAACACACGAGTTAGCTTCAAATCCAAGCGAAACACATTATTTAGCTTCAAATCAATGCGATGTAGAAGGTTTAGCTTCAAATCAATGCGATTCAAACGGTTTAGCATCAAGTACTTGTGATATACATGATTTAGCTTCAACTGCATGAGAAACAAACGAGTTAGCTTCAAATTTATGCAAAACACACGATTAAACTTCAAATGCATGCGAAACACATGATTTATCTTCAAATTCATGGGAAACACATGGTTTAGCATCAAATACAAGCGAAACAAATTGTTTAGCCGCAGATACTTATGATGTACATGATTTAATTGAACTGCGTGCGAAAAAAACGAGTTAGCTTCAAGTCCATGCGAAACACATGATTTAGCTGCAAATCAATGCGATGTAGAATGTTTAGCTTCAAATCCATGCGAATCAAATGATTTAGCATCAGATACTTGTTATATAAGTGATATAGCTACAAATACATGGGAAACAAACGAGTTAGCTTCAAATCCATGCGAAATACATGATTTAGCTGCAAATCAATGCGATGTAGAAGGTTTAGCTTCAAATCAATGCTATGTAGAAGGTTTGGCTTCAAATCCATGCGAAACAAATGATTTAGATGCAAACACTTAGGATATAAGTGATATAGCTCCAAATGCAGAGGAATCAAACGAGTTAGCTTCAAAATCCATGCGATACACATGTCTTAGCTTCAAATCAATGCGAAGTAGAAGGATTAGATTCAAATCCATGCAAAACACATGGTTTAGCTGCAAATCAATGCGATGTAGAATGTTTAGCTTCTAATCCATGCGAAACAAATGATTTAGCTTCATATACTTGCGATATAAGTGATATAGCTTCAAATGCAGGCGAAACGAAAGAGTTAGCTTCAAATCCATGCGAAACACATGTCTTAGATGCTAATGAACGCGATCTAGAAGCTTGAGCTACAAATCCAGGCGAAACACTTGATTTAGCTTCAAATCAATGCGATGTAGATGGATTAGCTTCAAATACATGCGAAACAAATGATTTAGCTTCGATCACTGTTGAAGTAGAAGGCTTAGCTCCAAATCCATGCGGAACAAATGATTTAGCTTCAAATACTTGTGATATAAGTTATATATATTCAACTGCAGGCGAAACAAACGAGTTAGCTTCAAATCCATGCGATACAAATGATTTAGCTTCAAATACTTGCGATATAAGTGATATAGCTTCAAAAGTAGTAGGAACAAACGAGGTAGCTTCAATTCTATGCGAAACATATGATTTAACTTCAAATCAATGCGAAGTAGAAGGCTTAGCTTCAAATACATGCGAAGCAAATGGTTTAGCTACAAATACTTGTGATATACATTATTTAGCTACAACTGCCTGCGAAACAAACGAGTTAGCTTCAAATCCATGCGAAACACATGATTTAGCTTCAAATCAATGCGATGTAGAAGCTTTAGCTTCAAATCCATGCGAAACAAATGATTGAGCTTCAAACACTTGGGATATAGTTGGTATAGCTTCAAATGCATACGAAACAAACGAGTTACCTTCAAATCCACGCGAAACACATGATTTAGCTTCAAATCAATGCGATGTAGAAGCCTTAGCTTCAAATCAATGCAAAACACGTGATTTAGCTTCCAATCAATGCGAAGTAAAAGGATTACCTTCAAATCAATGCGAAGCAACTGGTTTATCTTCAAATACTTGCGATATAAGTGATATAGCTTCAAATGCAGGCGAAACAAATGAGTTAGCTTCAAATTCATGCAAAACACATGATTAAGCTACAAATGCATGCGAAACACATGATTTATCTTCAAATTTAGGCGAAACACGTGGTTTAGCATCAAATACATGCGAAACAAATTGTTTAGCCGCAGATACCTATGATATACATGATTTAGCTTCAACTGCATGCGGAACAAACAAGGTAGCTTCAAATCCATGCGAAACACATGATTTAGATTCCAATCAATTTCGAAGTAGAAAGCTTAGCTACGAAACCGTGCGAAACAAATGATTTTGCTTTTAATACTTGCGATATATGTGATATGGCTTCAAATGCAGGCGAAACAAACGAGTTAACTTCAAACCCGTGCGGAACACATGATTCAGCTTCAAATCAATGCGAAACACATGATTTAGCTTGATGTCAATGAGAAGTAGACGGCTTAGCTTCAAATCCAGGCGGAACAAATGGTTTAACTTCAAATTCTTGTGATATACATGATTTAGCTTCAAGTGCATACGAAACAAATGTGTGAGTTTCAAATCCAAGCGAAACAAATGATTTAGATTGATATCAATGCGAAGTAGAAGGCTTAGCTTCAAATCCATGCGAAACAAATGGTTTAGCTAGAAATACTTGTGATATACATTATTTAGCTACAACTGCATGCGAAACAAACGAGTTAGCTTCAAATCCATGCGAAACACATGATTTAGCTTCAAATCAATGCGATGTAGAAGGTTTAGCTTCAAATCCATGCGATACACAAGATTTAGCTTCAAATCAATGCGATGTAGAAGGTTTAGCTTCAAATCCACGCGAAACAAATGATTGAGCTTCAAACACTTGGGATAAAGGTGATATAGCTTCAACTGCATGCGAAACAAACGAGTTACCTTCAAATCCACGCGAAACACAAGTTTCAGCTTCAAATGAATGCGATGTAGAAGATTTAGATTCAAATCCAAGCGAATCACGTGCTTTAGCTTCCTATTAATGCGAAGTAGAAGGCTTAGCTTCTAATCCATGCGAAACACGTGATTTAGCTACAAATCAATGCGATCTAGAAGGTTTAGCTTCAAATCCATGCGATGTAGAAGGTTTAGCTTCAAATCCATGCGAAACACATGATTTAGCTTCAAATCAATGCGATGTAGAAGGTTCAGCTTCAAATCCATGCAAAACACGTGATTTATCTTCCAATTAATGCGAAGTAGAAGGCTTAGCTTCAAATCCGTGCGAAACAAATGGTTTAGCTTCAAATACTTGTGATATACGTTATTGAGATTTAACTGTATGCGCAACGAACGAGTTAGCTTCAAATCCATGCGAAACACATGGTTTAGCTGCAAATCAATGCGATGTAGAAGGTTTAGCTTCAGTTCTATGCAAAACAAATGCGTTAGCTTGAAATCAATGCGATGTAGAAGGTTTAGCTTCAAATCCATGTGAAACAAAGATTGAGCTTCAAACACTTGGGATAAAGGTGATATAGCTTCAACTGCATGCGAAACAAACGAGTTACCTTCAAATCCACGCGAAACACATGAATTGGTTCAAATGAATGCGATATAGAAGGTTTAGCTTCAAATCCAAGCGAAACACATGATTTAGCTTCAAATAGTTGCGATATAAGTGATATAGATTCAAATACAGGCGAAACGAACTAGTTAGCTTCAAATCCATGCGAAACACATGATTCATTTGCAAATCAATGCGAAGTAGAAGGCTTAGCTTCAAATCCATGCGAAACAAATGGTTTAGCTGCAAATACTTGTGATATACGTTATTGAGATTTAACTGTATGCGCAACGAACGAGTTAGCTTCAAATCCATGCGAAACACATGATTTAGCTGCAAATCAATGCGATGTAGAAGGTTTAGCTCCAAATCCATGCGAAACAAATGATTTAGCTTCAAACACTTGGCGTATAAGTGATATAGCTTCAAATGCAGACTAATCAAACGAGTTAGCTTCAAAATCCACGCGATACACATGATTTAGCTTCAAATACTTGCGATATAAGTGATGTAGATTCAACTGCAGGCGAAACGAACGAGTTAGCTTCAAATCCATGCGAAACACATGATTTAGCTGCAAATCAATGCGATGTAGAAGGTTTAGCTCCAAATCCATGCGAAACAAATGATTTAGCTTCAAACACTTGGGGTATAAGTGATATAGCTTCAAATGCAGACTAATCAAACGAGTTAGCTTCAAAATCCACGCGATACACATGATTTAGCTTCAAATACTTGCGATATAAGTGATGTAGATTCAACTGCAGGCGAAACGAACGAGTTAGCTTCAAATCCATGCGAAACACATGATTTAGATTCAAATCAATGCGATGTAGAAGGTTTAGCTTCGGATCCATGCGATACACAAGATTTAGTTTCACATCAATTCGATGTAGAAGGTTCAGCTTCAAATCCATGCGACACATATGATTTAGCTTCAAATAGTTGCGATATAAGTGATATAGCTTCAAAAGGAGGAGGAACACACGAGGTAGCTTCAGTTCTATGCGAAACAAATGAGTTAGCTTCAAATCAATGCGATGTAGAAGGCTTAGCTTCAAATCCATGCAAAACACGTGATTTAGCTTCAAATCCATGGGATGTAGAAGGTTTAGCTTCAAATCCATGCGAAACACATTATTTAGGTGCAAATCAGTGCGAAATAGAAGGCTCAGGTTCAAAGCCATGCGATTCAAATGGTTCATCTTCAAATACTTGTGAAAGACATGATTTAGCTTCAACTGCATGCGAAACAAACGAGTTACCTTCAAATCCACGCGAAACACATGATTTAGCTTCAAATCAATGCGATGTAGAAGGCTTAGCTTCAAATCCATGCGAAACAAATGGTTTAGTTTCAACTACTTGTGATATACATGATTTAGCTACAACTGCATGCGAAACAAACGAGTTATCTTCAGATTGATGCGAAACACATGATTTAGCTTAAAATCAATGCGATGTAGAAGGTTTATCTTCAAATCCGCCCGAAACAAATGATTTAGCTTCAAATACTTGCGATATAAGTGATATAGCTTCAAATGCTGGCGAAACAAAAGACTTAGCGTCAAATCCATGCGAAACAATTGATTTAGCTTCAGATACTTGCGATATAAGTGATATTGCTTCAAATGCAGACGAAACAAACGAGATAGTATCAAATCCAAACGAAACACATGATTTAGCTACAAATCAATGCGATGTAGAAGGTTTAGTTTCAAATCCATGCGAAACAAATGATTTAGCTTCAAATACTTGCGATATAAGTGATGTAGATTCAAATGCAGGCAAAACGAACGAGCTAGCTTCAAGTCCACGCGAAACACATGAATTTAGATGCAAATCAATGCGATGTAGAAGGTTTAGCTTCAAATCTATGCGAAACAATTGATTTAGCTTCGGATACTTGCGATACAAGTGATTTAGCTTCAAATGCATGCGAAACCAACCAGATAGCTTCAAGTCCACGCGAAACACATGACTTAGCTTCAAATCAATGCGAAGTAGATGGCTTAGCTTCAACCCCATGCGAAACACATGATTTAGCTTCAAAAGCCATGCGATACACATGAATTAGCTTCAAATCCATGCAAAACACATGATTTAGCTTCCAATCCATGCGAAACACATGATTTAGCTTCTAATAAATGCGAAGTATAAGGCTCAGCTTCAAATCCAAGCGAAACACATGATTTAGCTTCAAAACAATGCGAATTAGAAGGCTTAGCTTCAAATGCATGAGAAACAATTCATTTAGCTCCAGATACTTGCGGTATAAGTGATATAGCTTCAAATGCAGGGGGAAAAACGACTTAGTTTCAAATCCATGAAAAACACTAGATTTAGCTTCGAATCAAAGCGACGTGGAAGGTTTAGCTTCTAATCCAAGCGGAACAAACGATTGAGCTTCAAACACTTAGGATATAAGTGATATAGCTTCAAATGCAGACGAATCAAACGAGTTAGCTTCAAATCCATGTAGAACACATGATTTAGCATCCAATCAATGCGAAGTAGAAGGCTTAGCTTCACATCCATGCGAAACAAATTATTTACCTTCAAATACTTGCGGTATAAGTGATATAGCTTCAAATGCAGGCGAAACAAATGAGTTAGCTTCAAATCCATGCGAGACAGATGATTTAGCTTCAAATCAAAGCGAAGTAGAAGGCTTATCTTCAAATCCATGCGAAACGCATTATTTACCGTCAAATACTTGCGAGATAAATGAAATAGCGTCCAATACAGACGAAACACACGAGTTAGCTTCAAATCCAAGCGAAACACATTATTTAGCTTCAAGTCAATGCGATGTAGAAGGTTTAGCTTCAAATCAATGCGATTCAAACGGTTTAGCATCAAGTACTTGTGATATACATGATTTAGCTTCAACTGCATGAGAAACAAACGAGTTAGCTTCAAATTTATGCAAAACACACGATTAAACTTCAAATGCATGCGAAACACATGATTTATCTTCAAATTCATGGGAAACACATGGTTTAGCATCAAATACAAGCGAAACAAATTGTTTAGCCGCAGATACTTATGATGTACATGATTTAATTGAACTGCGTGCGAAAAAAACGAGTTAGCTTCAAGTCCATGCGAAACACATGATTTAGCTGCAAATCAATGCGATGTAGAATGTTTAGCTTCAAATCCATGCGAATCAAATGATTTAGCATCAGATACTTGTTATATAAGTGATATAGCTACAAATACATGGGAAACAAACGAGTTAGCTTCAAATCCATGCGAAATACATGATTTAGCTGCAAATCAATGCGATGTAGAAGGTTTAGCTTCAAATCAATGCTATGTAGAAGGTTTGGCTTCAAATCCATGCGAAACAAATGATTTAGATGCAAACACTTAGGATATAAGTGATATAGCTCCAAATGCAGAGGAATCAAACGAGTTAGCTTCAAAATCCATGCGATACACATGTCTTAGCTTCAAATCAATGCGAAGTAGAAGGATTAGATTCAAATCCATGCAAAACACATGGTTTAGCTGCAAATCAATGCGATGTAGAATGTTTAGCTTCTAATCCATGCGAAACAAATGATTTAGCTTCATATACTTGCGATATAAGTGATATAGCTTCAAATGCAGGCGAAACGAAAGAGTTAGCTTCAAATCCATGCGAAACACATGTCTTAGATGCTAATGAACGCGATCTAGAAGCTTGAGCTACAAATCCAGGCGAAACACTTGATTTAGCTTCAAATCAATGCGATGTAGATGGATTAGCTTCAAATACATGCGAAACAAATGATTTAGCTTCGATCACTGTTGAAGTAGAAGGCTTAGCTCCAAATCCATGCGGAACAAATGATTTAGCTTCAAATACTTGTGATATAAGTTATATATATTCAACTGCAGGCGAAACAAACGAGTTAGCTTCAAATCCATGCGATACAAATGATTTAGCTTCAAATACTTGCGATATAAGTGATATAGCTTCAAAAGTAGTAGGAACAAACGAGGTAGCTTCAATTCTATGCGAAACATATGATTTAACTTCAAATCAATGCGAAGTAGAAGGCTTAGCTTCAAATACATGCGAAGCAAATGGTTTAGCTACAAATACTTGTGATATACATTATTTAGCTACAACTGCCTGCGAAACAAACGAGTTAGCTTCAAATCCATGCGAAACACATGATTTAGCTTCAAATCAATGCGATGTAGAAGCTTTAGCTTCAAATCCATGCGAAACAAATGATTGAGCTTCAAACACTTGGGATATAGTTGGTATAGCTTCAAATGCATACGAAACAAACGAGTTACCTTCAAATCCACGCGAAACACATGATTTAGCTTCAAATCAATGCGATGTAGAAGCCTTAGCTTCAAATCAATGCAAAACACGTGATTTAGCTTCCAATCAATGCGAAGTAAAAGGATTACCTTCAAATCAATGCGAAGCAACTGGTTTATCTTCAAATACTTGCGATATAAGTGATATAGCTTCAAATGCAGGCGAAACAAATGAGTTAGCTTCAAATTCATGCAAAACACATGATTAAGCTACAAATGCATGCGAAACACATGATTTATCTTCAAATTTAGGCGAAACACGTGGTTTAGCATCAAATACATGCGAAACAAATTGTTTAGCCGCAGATACCTATGATATACATGATTTAGCTTCAACTGCATGCGAAACAAACGAGGTAGCTTCAAATCCATGTGAAACACAAGATTTAACTTCAAATCAATGTGAAGTAGAAGGCTTAGTTTCAAATCCATGTGACCCAAATCGTTTAGCTTCAAATACTTGTGATACACATGATTTAGCTTCAACTGCATGCCAAACAAACGCGTTAGTTTCAAATTCAAGCGAAACACAGTATGCAGCTTCAAATCAATGCGAAGTAGAAGTTGTAGCTTCAAATCCATGCGAAACAAACGAGTTACCTTCAAATCCACGCGACACACATGAATTGGTTCAAATGAATGCGATGTAGAAGGTTTAGCTTCAAATCCAAGCGAAACACATGATTTAGCTTCAAATAGTTGCGATATAAGTGATATAGATTCAAATACAGGCGAAACGAACGAGTTAGCTTCAAATCCATGCGAAACACATGATTCATTTGCAAATCAATGCCATGTAGAAGGTTCAGCTTCAAATCCATGCGACACATATGATTTAGCTTCAAATACTTGCGATATAAGTGATATAGCTTCAAAAGCAGGAGGAACAAACGAGGTAGCTTCAGTTCTATGCGAAGCAAATAATTTAGCTTCAAATCAATGCGAAGTAGAAGGCTTAGCTTCAAATCCATGCGAAACAAATGATTTAGCTACAAATACTTGTGATATACATTATTTAGCTTCAACTGCATGCGAAACAAACGAGTTACCTTCAAATCCATGCGAAACACATGAATTGGTTCAAATGAATGCGATGTAGAAGGTTTAGCTTCAAATCCAAGCGAAACACATGATTTAGCTTCAAATAGTTGCGATATAAGTGATATAGATTCAAATACAGGCGAAACACATGATTCATTTGCAAATCAATGCGATGTAGAAGGTTCAGCTTCAAATCCATGCAAAACACGTGATTTATCTTCCAATTAATGCGAAGTAGAAGGCTTAGCTTCAAATCCGTGCGAAACAAATGGTTTAGCTTCAAATACTTGTGATATACGTTATTGAGATTTAACTGTATGCGCAACGAACGAGTTAGCTTCAAATCCATGAGAAACACATGGTTTAGCTGCAAATCAATGCGATGTAGAAGGTTTAGCTTCAGTTCTATGCGAAACAAATGAGTTAGCTTGAAATCAATGCGATGTAGAAGGTTTAGCTTCAAATCCATGTGAAACAAAGATTGAGCTTCAAACACTTGGGATAAAGGTGATATAGCTTCAACTGCATGCGAAACAAACGAGTTACCTTCAAATCCACGCGAAACACATGAATTGGTTCAAATGAATGCGATATAGAAGGTTTAGCTTCAAATCCAAGCGAAACACATGATTTAGCTTCAAATAGTTGCGATATAAGTGATATAGATTCAAATACAGGCGAAACGAACTAGTTAGCTTCAAATCCATGCGAAACACATGATTTAGCTTCAAATCAATGCGAAGTAGACGGCCCATCTTCAAATCCATGCGAAACAAATGGTTTAGTTTCAACTACTTGTGATATACATGATTTAACTTCATCTGCATGCGATGCAAACGAGTTAGCTTCAAATACATGCGATACACATGATTTAGCTACAAACCAATGCGAAGTAGAAGGTTTAGCTTCAAATCCGCGCGAAACAAATGATTTACATTTAAATATTTGCGATATAAGTGATATAGCTTCGAATGCAGGAGAGACAAATGAGTTAACTTCAAATCCATGCGAAACACATGATTTAGCTTCAAATCAATGCGGTGTAGAAGGTTTATCTTCAAATCCGCCCGAAATAAATGATTTAGCTTCAAATACTTGCGATATAAGTGATATAGCTTCAAATGCTGGCGAAACAAAAGACTTAGCGTCAAATCCACGCGAAACAATTGATTTAGCTTCAGATACTTGCGATATAAGTGATATTGCTTCAAATGCAGACGAAACAAACGAGATAGTATCAAATCCAAACGAAACACATGATTTAGCTACAAATCAATGCGATGTAGAAGGTTTAGTTTCAAGTCCATGCGAAACAAATGATTTAGCTTCAAATACTTGCGATATAAGTGATGTAGATTCAAATGCAGGCAAAACGAACGAGCTAGCTTCAAGTCCACGCGAAACACATGATTTAGCTTCAAAACAATGCGAATTAGAAGGCTTAGCTTCAAATGCATGAGAAACAATTCATTTAGCTTCAGATACTTGCGGTATAAGTGATATAGCTTCAAATGCAGGGGGAACAAACGACTTAGTTTCAAATC
The DNA here is from genome assembly GCF_051020955.1 of Megalopta genalis. Lineage (NCBI taxonomy): Eukaryota > Metazoa > Arthropoda > Insecta > Hymenoptera > Halictidae > Megalopta > Megalopta genalis. The sequence goes on from NW_027476828.1 coordinate 15,858, forward strand.
CATGGAAAACACTAGATTTAGCTTCGAATCAAAGCGACGTGGAAGGTTTAGCTTCTAATCCAAGCGGAACAAACGATTGAGCTTCAAACACTTAGGATATAAGTGATATAGCTTCAAATGCAGACGAATCAAACGAGTTAGCTTCAAAATCCATGCGAAACACATGACTTAGCTTCAAATCAATGCGAAGTAGAAGGATTAGCTTCAAATCCATGCGAAACACATGATTACCTGCAAATCAGTGCGATGTAGAATGTTTAGCTTCAAATCCATGCAAAACAAATGATTTAGCTTCATATACTTGCGATATAAGTGATATAGCTTCAAATGCTGGCGAAACGAACTTGTTAGCTTCAAATCCATGCAAAACACATGATTTAGATGCTAATGAACGCGATCTAGAAGGTTTAGCTACAAATCCAAGCGAAACACTTGATTTAGCCTCAAATCAATGCGATGTAGATGGATTAGCTTCAAATCCATGCGAAACAAATGATTTAGCTTCAAATCACTGTTGAAGTAGAAGACTTAGCTTCAAATCCATGCGATACAAATGATCTAGCTTCAAATACTTGCGATATAAGTGATATAGCTTCAAATGCAGACGAATCAAACGAGTTAGCTTCAAATCCATGTAGAACACATGATTTAGCTTCCAATCAAGGCGAAGTAGAAGTCTTAGCTTCAAATCCATGCGAAACAAATTGTTTAGCTTCAAATACTTGTGATATACATGATTTAGCTTCAACTGCATTCGAAGCAAACGAGTTAGCTCCGAATCCACGAGAAACACATTATTTAGCTTCAAAACAATGCGAATTAGAAGGCTTAGCTTCAAATCCATGCGAAACGAAAGATTTAGCTACAATTACTTGCGAATATAAGTGACGTAGCTGCAAACGCAGGCGAAACAAACGAGTTAGCTACAGATCCATGCGAAACACATGATTTGGGTTCAAATCAATACGAAGTAGAAGGCTTAGCTTCAACCCCATACGAACCGAATGATTTAGCTTTAAATACTTGCGAAACAAATGGATTTGCTTCAGATACTTGTGATAAACGTGATTTATATTCAACCCCATGCGAGACAAAAGAATCAGCTTCAAATCAATGCAATACACATGATTTAGCTTCAAATCAATGCGAAACACATGATTTAGATTGATGTCAATGAGAAGTAGAAGGCTTAGCTTCAAATCCATGCGAAACAAATGATTTAGCATCAAATACTTGTGATAAACATGATTTAGCTTCAACTGCATGCGGAACAAACAAGGTAGCTTCAAATCCATGCGAAACACATGATTTAGATTCCAATCAATTTCGAAGTAGAAAGCTTAGCTACGAAACCGTGCGAAACAAATGATTTTGCTTTTAATACTTGCGATATATGTGATATGGCTTCAAATGCAGGCGAAACAAACGAGTTAACTTCAAACCCGTGCGGAACACATGATTCAGCTTCAAATCAATGCGAAACACATGATTTAGCTTGATGTCAATGAGAAGTAGACGGCTTAGCTTCAAATCCAGGCGGAACAAATGGTTTAACTTCAAATTCTTGTGATATACATGATTTAGCTTCAAGTGCATACGAAACAAATGTGTGAGTTTCAAATCCAAGCGAAACAAATGATTTAGATTGATATCAATGCGAAGTAGAAGGCTTAGCTTCAAATCCATGCGAAACAAATGGTTTAGCTAGAAATACTTGTGATATACATTATTTAGCTACAACTGCATGCGAAACAAACGAGTTAGCTTCAAATCCATGCGAAACACATGATTTAGCTTCAAATCAATGCGATGTAGAAGGTTTAGCTTCAAATCCATGCGATACACAAGATTTAGCTTCAAATCAATGCGATGTAGAAGGTTTAGCTTCAAATCCACGCGAAACAAATGATTGAGCTTCAAACACTTGGGATAAAGGTGATATAGCTTCAACTGCATGCGAAACAAACGAGTTACCTTCAAATCCACGCGAAACACAAGTTTCAGCTTCAAATGAATGCGATGTAGAAGATTTAGATTCAAATCCAAGCGAATCACGTGCTTTAGCTTCCTATTAATGCGAAGTAGAAGGCTTAGCTTCTAATCCATGCGAAACACGTGATTTAGCTACAAATCAATGCGATCTAGAAGGTTTAGCTTCAAATCCATGCGATGTAGAAGGTTTAGCTTCAAATCCATGCGAAACACATGATTCATTTGCAAATCAATGCCATGTAGAAGGTTCAGCTTCAAATCCATGCGACACATATGATTTAGCTTCAAATACTTGCGATATAAGTGATATAGCTTCAAAAGCAGGAGGAACAAACGAGGTAGCTTCAGTTCTATGCGAAGCAAATAATTTAGCTTCAAATCAATGCGAAGTAGAAGGCTTAGCTTCAAATCCATGCGAAACAAATGATTTAGCTACAAATACTTGTGATATACATTATTTAGCTTCAACTGCATGCGAAACAAACGAGTTATCTTCAAATCCACGCGAAACACATGAATTGGTTCAAATGAATGCGATGTAGAAGGTTTAGCTTCAAATCCAAGCGAAACACATGATTTAGCTTCAAATAGTTGCGATATAAGTGATATAGATTCAAATACAGGCGAAACACATGATTCATTTGCAAATCAATGCGATGTAGAAGGTTCAACTTCAAATCCATGCAAAACACGTGATTTATCTTCCAATTAATGCGAAGTAGAAGGCTTAGCTTCAAATCCGTGCGAAACAAATGGTTTAGCTGCAAATCAATGCGATGTAGAAGGTTTAGCTTCAGTTCTATGCAAAACAAATGCGTTAGCTTGAAATCAATGCGATGTAGAAGGTTTAGCTTCAAATCCATGTGAAACAAAGATTGAGCTTCAAACACTTGGGATAAAGGTGATATAGCTTCAACTGCATGCGAAACAAACGAGTTACCTTCAAATCCACGCGAAACACATGAATTGGTTCAAATGAATGCGATATAGAAGGTTTAGCTTCAAATCCAAGCGAAACACATGATTTAGCTTCAAATAGTTGCGATATAAGTGATATAGATTCAAATACAGGCGAAACGAACTAGTTAGCTTCAAATCCATGCGAAACACATGATTCATTTGCAAATCAATGCGAAGTAGAAGGCTTAGCTTCAAATCCATGCGAAACAAATGGTTTAGCTTCAAATACTTGTGATATACGTTATTGAGATTTAACTGTATGCGCAACGAACGAGTTAGCTTCAAATCCATGCGAAACACATGATTTAGCTGCAAATCAATGCGATGTAGAAGGTTTAGCTCCAAATCCATGCGAAACAAATGATTTAGCTTCAAACACTTGGGGTATAAGTGATATAGCTTCAAATGCAGACTAATCAAACGAGTTAGCTTCAAAATCCACGCGATACACATGATTTAGCTTCAAATACTTGCGATATAAGTGATGTAGATTCAACTGCAGGCGAAACGAACGAGTTAGCTTCAAATCCATGCGAAACACATGATTTAGCTGCAAATCAATGCGATGTAGAAGGTTTAGCTCCAAATCCATGCGAAACAAATGATTTAGCTTCAAACACTTGGGGTATAAGTGATATAGCTTCAAATGCAGACTAATCAAACGAGTTAGCTTCAAAATCCACGCGATACACATGATTTAGCTTCAAATACTTGCGATATAAGTGATGTAGATTCAACTGCAGGCGAAACGAACGAGTTAGCTTCAAATCCATGCGAAACACATGATTTAGATTCAAATCAATGCGATGTAGAAGGTTTAGCTTCGGATCCATGCGATACACAAGATTTAGTTTCACATCAATTCGATGTAGAAGGTTCAGCTTCAAATCCATGCGACACATATGATTTAGCTTCAAATAGTTGCGATATAAGTGATATAGCTTCAAAAGGGGGAGGAACACACGAGGTAGCTTCAGTTCTATGCGAAACAAATGAGTTAGCTTCAAATCAATGCGATGTAGAAGGCTTAGCTTCAAATCCATGCAAAACACGTGATTTAGCTTCAAATCCATGGGATGTAGAAGGTTTAGCTTCAAATCCATGCGAAACACATTATTTAGGTGCAAATCAGTGCGAAATAGAAGGCTCAGGTTCAAAGCCATGCGATTCAAATGGTTCATCTTCAAATACTTGTGAAAGACATGATTTAGCTTCAACTGCATGCGAAACAAACGAGTTACCTTCAAATCCACGCGAAACACATGATTTAGCTTCAAATCAATGCGATGTAGAAGGCTTAGCTTCAAATCCATGCGAAACAAATGGTTTAGTTTCAACTACTTGTGATATACATGATTTAGCTACAACTGCATGCGAAACAAACGAGTTATCTTCAGATTGATGCGAAACACATGATTTAGCTTAAAATCAATGCGATGTAGAAGGTTTATCTTCAAATCCGCCCGAAACAAATGATTTAGCTTCAAATACTTGCGATATAAGTGATATAGCTTCAAATGCTGGCGAAACAAAAGACTTAGCGTCAAATCCATGCGAAACAATTGATTTAGCTTCAGATACTTGCGATATAAGTGATATTGCTTCAAATGCAGACGAAACAAACGAGATAGTATCAAATCCAAACGAAACACATGATTTAGCTACAAATCAATGCGATGTAGAAGGTTTAGTTTCAAATCCATGCGAAACAAATGATTTAGCTTCAAATACTTGCGATATAAGTGATGTAGATTCAAATGCAGGCAAAACGAACGAGCTAGCTTCAAGTCCACGCGAAACACATGAATTTAGATGCAAATCAATGCGATGTAGAAGGTTTAGCTTCAAATCTATGCGAAACAATTGATTTAGCTTCGGATACTTGCGATACAAGTGATTTAGCTTCAAATGCATGCGAAACCAACCAGATAGCTTCAAGTCCACGCGAAACACATGACATAGCTTCAAATCAATGCGAAGTAGATGGCTTAGCTTCAACCCCATGCGAAACACATGATTTAGCTTCAAAAGCCATGCGATACACATGAATTAGCTTCAAATCCATGCAAAACACATGATTTAGCTTCCAATCCATGCGAAACACATGATTTAGCTTCTAATAAATGCGAAGTATAAGGCTCAGCTTCAAATCCAAGCGAAACACATGATTTAGCTTCAAAACAATGCGAATTAGAAGGCTTAGCTTCAAATGCATGAGAAACAATTCATTTAGCTCCAGATACTTGCGGTATAAGTGATATAGCTTCAAATGCAGGGGGAACAAACGACTTAGTTTCAAATCCATGAAAAACACTAGATTTAGCTTCGAATCAAAGCGACGTGGAAGGTTTAGCTTCTAATCCAAGCGGAACAAACGATTGAGCTTCAAACACTTAGGATATAAGTGATATAGCTTCAAATGCAGACGAATCAAACGAGTTAGCTTCAAATCCATGTAGAACACATGATTTAGCTTCCAATCAAGGCGAAGTAGAAGTCTTAGCTTCAAATCCATGCGAAACAAATTGTTTAGCTTCAAATACTTGTGATATACATGATTTAGCTTCAACTGCATTCGAAGCAAACGAGTTAGCTCCGAATCCACGAGAAACACATTATTTAGCTTCAAAACAATGCGAATTAGAAGGCTTAGCTTCAAATCCATGCGAAACGAAAGATTTAGCTACAATTACTTGCGAATATAAGTGACGTAGCTGCAAACGCAGGCGAAACAAACGAGTTAGCTACAGATCCATGCGAAACACATGATTTGGGTTCAAATCAATACGAAGTAGAAGGCTTAGCTTCACCCCATACGAACCGAATGATTTAGCTTTAAATACTTGCGAAACAAATGGATTTGCTTCACATACTTGTGATAAACGTGATTTATATTCAACTCCATGCGAGACAAAAGAATCAGCTTCAAATCAATGCAATACACATGATTTAGCTTCAAATCAATGCGAAACACATGATTTAGCTTGATGTCAATGAGAAGTAGAAGGCTTAGCTTCAAATCCATGCGAAACAAATGATTTAGCATCAAATACTTGTGATAAACATGATTTAGCTTCAACTGCATGCGGAACAAACAAGGTAGCTTCAAATCCATGCGAAACACATGATTTAGATTCCAATCAATTTCGAAGTAGAAAGCTTAGATACGAAACCGTGCGAAACAAATGATTTTGCTTTTAATACTTGCGATATATGTGATATGGCTTCAAATGCAGGCGAAACAAACGAGTTAACTTCAAACCCGTGCGGAACACATGATTCAGCTTCAAATCAATGCGAAACACATGATTTAGCTTGATGTCAATGAGAAGTAGACGGCTTAGCTTCAAATCCAGGCGGAACAAATGGTTTCACTTCAAATTCTTGTGATATACATGATTTAGCTTCAAGTGCATACGAAACAAATGTGTGAGTTTCAAATCCAAGCGAAACACATGATTTAGATTGATATCAATGCGCAGTAGAAGGCTTAGCTTCAAATCCATGCGAATCAAATGGTTTAGCTTCAAATAGTTCGGATATACATGATTTAGCTTCAACTGCAGGCGAAACAAACAAGTTAGCTTCAAATTCATGCGAAACACATGATTTAGCATCCAATCAATGCGAAGTAGAAGGCTTAGCTTCACATCCATGCGAAACAAATTATTTACCTTCAAATACTTGCGGTATAAGTGATATAGCTTCAAATGCAGGCGAAACAAATGAGTTAGCTTCAAATCCATGCGAAACACATTATTGAGGTGCAAATCAGTGCGAAGTAGAAGGCTCAGGTTCAAAGCCATGCGATTCAAATGGTTCATCTTCAAATACTTGCGAAAGACATGATTTGGCTTCAACTGCATGCGAAACAAACGAGTTACCTTCAAATCCATGCAAAACAGACGATTTAGCTTCAATTCAATGCCAAGTAGAAGGCTTAGCTTCAAATCCATGCGAATGAATTGTTTAGTTGCAAAGACTTGTGATATACATGATTTAGTTGCAACTGCATGCGAAACAAACGAGTTAGCTTCAAATCCATTCGAAACACAATATTTAGCGTCAAATCAATGCGATGTAGAAGGCAGATCTTCAAATCTATGCGATACAAATGGTTTAGCTTCAAATACTTGTGATATACATGATTTAGCTTCAACTGCATTCGAAGCAAACTCGTGAGCTCCAAATCCACGCGAAACACATCATTTAACTTCAAATCAGTGCGAAGTAGAAGGCTTAGCTTCAAATCCATGCGAATCTAATGGTTCGGCTTCAAATACTTGTGAAATGCATGATTTAGCTTCAACGGCATGCGAAACAACGAGTTACCTTCAAATCCACGCGAAACACATAATTCAGCTTCAAATCAATGCGATGTAGAAGGCTTAGCTTCAAATCCATGCAAAACACGCGATTTAGGTTCCAATCAATGCGAAGTAGAAGGCTTTGCTTCAAATCCATGCGAAACAAATGGATTAGCTTCAAATACGTGCGATATAAATGATACAGCTTCAAATACAGGAGAAACAAACGAGATAGCTTCAAATCCATGCAAAACACACGATTTAGCTTCAATTCAATGCCATTAGAAAGCTTAGCTTCAAATCCAAACGAATGAATTGTTTAGCTGCAAATACATGTGATATACATGATTTAGTTTCAACTGCATGCGAAACAAACGAGTTAGCTTCAAATCCATTCGAAACACAATATTTAGCGTCAAATCAATGCGAAGTAGAAGGCAGAGCTTCAAATCCATGCGATACAAATGGTTTAGCTTAAAATACTTGTGATATACATGATTTAGCTTCAACTGCATTCGAAGCAAACGAGTTAGCTCCGAATCCACGCGAAACACATGATTTAGCTTCAAATCAATGTGAAGTAGCAGGTTTAGCTTCAAATCCATGCGAAACAAATGATTGAGCTTCCAACACTTGGGATATAGGTGATATAGCTTCAACTGCATGCGAAACAAATGAGTTACATTCAAATCCAAGCGACACACATAATTTAGCTTCAAATCAATGCGATGTAGAAGGTTTAGCTTAAAATCCAAGCGAAACACATGATTTAGCTTCAAATACTTGCGATATAAGTGATATAGTTACAAATGCAGGCGAATCGAACGAGTTAGCTTCAAATCCATGCGAAACACATGGTTCAGCTGCAAATCAATGCGATGTAGAAGGTTTAGCTTCAAATCCATGTCAAACACATGATTTAGCTTCAAATCCATTGGATGTAGAAGGTTTAGCTTCAACTGCATGCGAAACACTTTATTTAGGTGCAAATCAGTGCGATGTTGAAGGCTCAGGTTCAAAGCCATGCGATTTAAGTGGTTCATCTTCAAATACTTGTGAAAGACGTGATTTAGCTTCAACTGCATGCGAAACAAACGAGTTACCTTCAAATCCACGCGAAACACATGATTTAGCTTCAAATCAATGCGGAGTAGAAGGCTTAGCTTCAAATCCATGCGATTTACAAGATTTAGCTTCAAATCAATGCGATGTAGAAGGTTCAGCTTCAAATCCATGCGACACATATGATTTAGCTGCAAATACTTGCGATATAAGTGATATAGCTTCAAAAGCAGGAGGAACAAACGAGGTAGCTTCAATTCCACGCGAAACAAATGATTTAGCTTCAAATCAATGCGAAGTAGAAGGCTTAGCTTCAAATCCATGCGAAACAAATGGCAAAGCTACAAATGCTTGTGATATAAATTATTAAGCTACAACTGCATGCGAGACAAACGAGTTAGCTTCAAATCCATGCGAAACACATGATTTAGCTTCAAATACTTGCGATATAAGTGATATAGCTTCAAAATCTGGAGGAACAAACGAGGTAGCTTCAATTCCATGCGAAACAAATGATTTAGCTTCAAATCAATGCGAAGTAGCAGACTTAGCTTCAAATCCATGCGAAACAAATGACTTAGCTTCAAACACTTGGGGTATATGTGATATGGCTTCAAATACAGACTAATCAAACGAGTTAGCTTCAAAATCCACGCGATACACATGATTTAGCTTCAAATACTTGCGATATAAGTGATGTAGATTCAACTGGAGGCGAAACGAACGAGTTAGCTTCAAATCCATGCGAAACACATGATTTAGCTTCAAATCAATGCGATGTAGAAGGTTTCGCTTCAAATCCATGCGATACACAAGATTTAGCTTCAAATCAATTCGATGTAGAAGGTTCAGCTTCAAATCCATGCGACACATATGATTTAGCTTCAAATACTTGCGATATAAGTGATATAGCTTCAAAAGCAGGAGGAACATACGAAGTAGCTTCAGTTCTATGCGAAACAAATGATTTAGCTTCAAATGAATGCGAAGTAGAAGGCTTAGCTTCAAATCCATGTGAAACAAATGATTTAGCTACAAATACTTGTGATATACATTATTTAGCTACAACTGCATGCGAAACAAACGAGTTATCTTCAGATTGATGCGAAACACATGATTTAGCTTAAAATCAATGGGATGTAGAAGGTTTAGCTTCAAATCCATGAGAAACAAATGATTTAGCTTCAGATACTTGCGATATAATTGATATAGATTCAACTGCATGCGAAAAAAACGATTCAGCTTCAAATCCAAGGGAAACACATGATTTAACTTCAAATCAATGCGAAGTAAAAGGCTTAGCTTCAAATCCATGCGAAACGAATGATTTAGCATCAAATGCTTGCGAATATAAGTGATATAGCTTCAAATGAAGGCGAAATAAACGAGTTAGCTTCAGACCCATGCGAAACAAATGGTTTAGCTTCAAATACTTGTGATATACGTTATTTAGATTTAACTGTATGCGCAACGAACGAGTTAGCTTCAAATCCAAGCGAAACACATGATTTAGCTGCAAATCAATGCGATGTAGAAGGTTTAGCTCCAAATCCATGCGAAACAAATGATTTAGCTTCAAACACTTGGCTTATAAGTGATATAGCTTCAAATGCAGACTAATCAAACGAGTTAGCTTCAAAATCCACGCGATACACATGATTTAGCTTCAAATACTTGCGATATAAGTGATGTAGATTCAACTGCAGGCCAAACGAACGAGTTAGCTTCAAATCCATGCGAAACATATGATTTAGCTTAAAATCAATGCGATGTAGACGGTTTAGCTTCAAATCCATGAGAAACAAATGATTGAGCTTCACACACTTGGGATATAGGTGTTATAGCTTCAACTGCATGCGAAACAAACGAGTTACCTTCAAATCCACGCCAAACACGTGAGTTAGCTTCAACTCAATGCGATGTAGAAGGTTTAGCTTCAAATCCATGCGAAACGAATGATTTAGCATCAAATGCTTGCGAATATAAGTGATATAGCTTCAAATGCAGGCGAAACAAACGAGTTAGCTTCAGATCCATGCGAAACACATGATTTAGTTGCAAATCAATGCGATGTAGAGGGTTTAGCTTCAAATCCATGCGATACACAAGATTTAGCTTCCAATCAATGCGATGTAGAAAGTTCAGCTTCAAATCCATGCGACGCACATGATTTAGCTTCAAATACTTGCGATATAAGTGATATAGCTTCAAAAGCAGGAGGAACAAACGAGGTAGCTTCAGTTCTATGCGAAACAAATGATTTAGCTTCAAATCAATGCGAAGTAGAAGGCTTAGCTTCAAATCCATGCGAAACAAATTATTTAGCTACAAATACTTGTGATATACATTATTTAGCTACAACTGCATGCGAAACAAACGAGTTACCTTCAAATCCACGCGAAACACATGTTTCAGCTTCAAATGAATGCGATGTAGAAGGTTTAGCTTCAAATCCAAGCGAATCACGTGCTTTAGCTTCCTATTAATGCGAAGTAGAAGGCTTAGCTTGTAATCCATGCGAAACACGTGATTTAGCTACAAATCAATGCGATCTAGAAGGTTTAGCTTCAAATCCATGCGATGTAGAAGGTTTAGCTTCAAATCCATGCGAAACGAGTGATTTAGCATCAAATGCTTGCGAATATAAGTGATATAGCTTCAAATGCAGGCGAAACAAACGAGTTAGCTTCAGATCCATGCGAAACACATGATTTAGTTGCAAATCAATGCGATGTAGAGGGTTTAGCTTCAAATCCATGCGATACACAAGATTTAGCTTCCAATCAATGCGATGTAGAAAGTTCAGCTTCAAATCCATGCGACGCACATGATTTAGCTTCAAATACTTGCGATATAAGTGATATAGCTTCAAAATCTGGAGGAACAAACGAGGTAGCTTCAATTCCATGCGAAACAAATGATTTAGCTTCAAATCAATGCGAAGTAGAGGGCTTAGCTTCAAATCCATGCGAAACAAATGGTTTAGCTACAAATACTTGTGATATACATTATTTAGCTACAACTGCATGCGAAACAATCGAGTTAGCTTCAAATCCATGCGAAACACATGATTTAGATTCAAATCAATGCGATGTAGAAGGTTTAGCTTCAAATCCATGCGATTTACAAGATTCAGCTTCAAATCAATGCGATGTAGAAGGTTCAGCTTCAAATCCATGCGACACATATGATTTAGCTGCAAATTCTTGCGGTATAAGTGATATAGCTTCAAAAGCAGGAGGAACAAACGAGGTAGCTTCAATTCCACGCGAAACAAATGATTTAGCTTCAAATCAATGCGAAGTAGAAGGCTTAGCTTCAAATCCATGCGAAACAAATGGCAAAGCTACAAATGCTTGTGATATACATTATTTAGCTACAACTGCATGCGAAACAATCGAGTTAGCTTCAAATCCATGCGAAACACATGATTTAGCTTCAAATCAATGCGATGTAGAAGGTTTAGCTTCAAATCCATGCGATACACAAGATTTAGCTTCCAATCAATGCGATGTAGAAAGTTCAGCTTCAAATCCATGCGACGCACATGATTTAGCTTCAAATACTTGCGATATAAGTGATATAGCTTCAAAAGCAGGAGGAACAAACGAGGTAGCTTCAGTTCTATGCGAAACAAATGATTTAGCTTCAAATCAATGCGAAGTAGAAGGCTTAGCTTCAAATCCATGCGAAACAAATTATTTAGCTACAAATACTTGTGATATACATTATTTAGCTACAACTGCATGCGAAACAAACGAGTTACCTTCAAATCCACGCGAAACACATGTTTCAGCTTCAAATGAATGCGATGTAGAAGGTTTAGCTTCAAATCCAAGCGAATCACGTGCTTTAGCTTCCTATTAATGCGAAGTAGAAGGCTGAGCTTGTAATCCATGCGAAACACGTGATTTAGCTACAAATCAATGCGATCTAGAAGGTTTAGCTTCAAATCCATGCGATGTAGAAGGTTTAGCTTCAAATCCATGCGAAACGAATGATTTAGCATCAAATGCTTGCGAATATAAGTGATATAGCTTCAAATGCAGGCGAAACAAACGAGTTAGCTTCAGATCCATGCGAAACACATGATTTAGTTGCAAATCAATGCGATATAGAGGGTTTAGCTTCAAATCCATGCGATACACAAGATTTAGCTTCCAATCAATGCGATGTAGAAAGTTCAGCTTCAAATCCATGCGACGCACATGATTTAGCTTCAAATACTTGCGATATAAGTGATATAGCTTCAAAATCTGGAGGAACAAACGAGGTAGCTTCAATTTCATGCGAAACAAATGATTTAGCTTCAAATCAATGCGAAGTAGAGGGCTTAGATTCAAATCCATGCGAAACAAATGGCTTAGCTACAAATACTTGTGATATACATTATTTAGCTACAACTGCATGCGAAACAATCGAGTTAGCTTCAAATCCATGCGAAACACATGATTTAGATTCAAATCAATGCGATGTAGAAGGTTTAGCTTCAAATCCATGCGATTTACAAGATTTAGCTTCAAATCAATGCGATGTAGAAGGTTCAGCTTCAAATCCATGCGACACATATGATTTAGCTGCAAATACTTGCGATATAAGTGATATAGCTTCAAAAGCAGGAGGAACAAACGAGGTAGCTTCAATTCCACGCGAAACAAATGATTTAGCTTCAAATCAATGCGAAGTAGAAGGCTTAGCTTCAAATCCATGCGAAACAAATGGCAAAGCTACAAATGCTTGTGATATAAATTATTAAGCTACAACTGCATGCGAGACAAACGAGTTAGCTTCAAATCCATGCGAAACACATGATTTAGCTTCAAATCAATGCGATGTAGAAGGTTTAGCTTCAAATCCATGCGATACACAAGATTTTGCTTTAAATAATGCGATGTAGTAGGTTCAGCTTCAAATCCATGCGACACATATGATTTAGCTTCAAATACTTGCGATATAAGTGATATAGCTACAAAAGCAGGAGGAACAAACGAGGTAGCTTCAGTTCTATGCGAAACAAATGATTTAGCTTCAAATCAATGCGAAGTAGAAGGCTTAGCTTCAAATCCATGCGAAACAAATTATTTAGCTACAAATACTTGTGATATACATTATTTAGCTACAACTGCATGCGAAACAAACGAGTTACCTTCAAATCCACGCGAAACACATGTTTCAGCTTCAAATGAATGCGATGTAGAAGGTTTAGCTTCAAATCCAAGCGAATCACGTGCTTTAGCTTCCTATTAATGCGAAGTAGAAGGCTTAGCTTGTAATCCATGCAAAACACGTGATTTAGCTACAAATCAATGCGATCTAGAAGGTTTAGCTTCAAATCCATGCGATGTAGAAGGTTTAGCTTCAAATCCATGCGAAACGAATGATTTAGCATCAAATGCTTGCGAATATAAGTGATATAGCTTCAAATGCAGGCGAAACAAACGAGTTAGCTTCAGATCCATGCGAAACACATGATTTAGTTGCAAATCAATGCGATGTAGAGGGTTTAGCTTCAAATCCATGCGATACACAAGATTTAGCTTCCAATCAATGCGATGTAGAAAGTTCAGCTTCAAATCCATGCGACGCACATGATTTAGCTTCAAATACTTGCGATATAAGTGATATAGCTTCAAAATCTGGAGGAACAAACGAGGTAGCTTCAATTCCATGCGAAACAAATGATTTAGCTTCAAATCAATGCGAAGTAGAGGGCTTAGCTTCAAATCCATGCGAAACAAATGGTTTAGCTACAAATACTTGTGATATACATTATTTAGCTACAAGTGCATGCGAAACAATCGAGTTAGCTTCAAATCCATGCGAAACACATGATTTAGATTCAAATCAATGCGATGTAGAAGGTTTAGCTTCAAATCCATGCGATTTACAAGATTTAGCTTCAAATCAATGCGATGTAGAAGGTTCAGCTTCAAATCCATGCGACACATATGATTTAGCTGCAAATTCTTGCGGTATAAGTGATATAGCTTCAAAAGCAGGAGGAACAAACGAGGTAGCTTCAATTCCACGCGAAACAAATGATTTAGCTTCAAATCAATGCGAAGTAGAAGGCTTAGCTTCAAATCCATGCGAAACAAATGGCAAAGCTACAAATGCTTGTGATATACATTATTTAGCTACAACTGCATGCGAAACAATCGAGTTAGCTTCAAATCCATGCGAAACACATGATTTAGCTTCAAATCAATGCGATGTAGAAGGTTTAGCTTCAAATCCATGCGATACACAAGATTTTGCTTTAAATCATGCGATGTAGTAGGTTCAGCTTCAAATCCATGCGACACATATGATTTAGCTTCAAATACTTGCGATATAAGTGATATAGCTTCAAAAGCAGGAGGAACAAACGAGGTAGCTTCAGTTCTACGCGAAACAAATGATTTAGCTTCAAATCAATGCGAAGTAGAAGGCTTAGCTTCAAATCCATGCGAAACAAATTATTTAGCTACAAATACTTGTGATATACATTATTTAGCTACAACTGCATGCGAAACAAACGAGTTACCTTCAAATCCACGCGAAACACATGTTTCAGCTTCAAATGAATGCGATGTAGAAGGTTTAGCTTCAAATCCAAGCGAATCACGTGCTTTAGCTTCCTATTAATGCGAAGTAGAAGGCTTAGCTTGTAATCCATGCAAAACACGTGATTTAGCTACAAATCAATGCGATCTAGAAGGTTTAGCTTCAAATCCATGCGATGTAGAAGGTTTAGCTTCAAATCCATGCGAAACGAATGATTTAGCATCAAATGCTTGCGAATATAAGTGATATAGCTTCAAATGCAGGCGAAACAAACGAGTTAGCTTCAGATCCATGCGAAACACATGATTTAGTTGCAAATCAATGCGATGTAGAGGGTTTAGCTTCAAATCCATGCGATACACAAGATTTAGTTTCCAATCAATGCGATGTAGAAAGTTCAGCTTCAAATCCATGCGACGCACATGATTTAGCTTCAAATATTTGCGATATAAGTGATATAGCTTCAAAATCTGGAGGAACAAACGAGGTAGCTTCAATTCCATGCGAAACAAATGATTTAGCTTCAAATCAATGCGAAGTAGAGGGCTTAGCTTCAAATCCATGCGAAACAAATGATTTAGCTACAAATACTTGTGATATACATTATTTAGCTACAACTGCATGCGAAACAAACGAGTTATCTTCAGATTGATGCGAAACACATGATTTAGCTTAAAATCAATGGGATGTAGAAGGTTTAGCTTCAAATCCATGAGAAACAAATGATTTAGCGTCAGATGCTTGCGATATAATTGATATAGATTCAACTGCATGCGAAAAAAACGATTCAGCTTCAAATCCAAGGGAAACACATGATTTAACTTCAAATCAATGCGAAGTAAAAGGCTTAGCTTCAAATCCATGCGAAACGAATGATTTAGCATCAAATGCTTGCGAATATAAGTGATATAGCTTCAAATGAAGGCGAAATAAACGAGTTAGCTTCAGACCCATGCGAAACAAATGGTTTAGCTTCAAATACTTGTGATATACGTTATTTAGATTTAACTGTATGCGCAACGAACGAGTTAGCTTCAAATCCAAGCGAAACACATGATTTAGCTGCAAATCAATGCGATGTAGAAGGTTTAGCTCCAAATCCATGCGAAACAAATGATTTAGCTTCAAACACTTGGCTTATAAGTGATATAGCTTCAAATGCAGACTAATCAAACGAGTTAGCTTCAAAATCCACGCGATACACATGATTTAGCTTCAAATACTTGCGATATAAGTGATGTAGATTCAACTGCAGGCCAAACGAACGAGTTAGCTTCAAATCCATGCGAAACACATGATTTAGCTTCAAATCAATGCGATGTAGAAGGTTTAGCTTCAAATCCATGCGATACACAAGCTTTAGCTTCAAATCAATTCGATGAAGAAGGTTCAGCTTCAAATCCATGCGACACATATGATTTAGCTTCAAATACTTGCGATATAAGTGATATAGCTTCAAAAGCAGGAGGAACAAACGAGGTAGCTTCAGTTCTATGCGAAACAAATGATTTAGCTTCAAATCTATGCGAAGTAGCAGGCTTAGCTTCAAATCCATGCGAAACAAATGATTTAGCTACAAATACTCGTGATATACACTATTTAGCTACAACTGCATGCGAAACAAACGAGTTAGCTTCAAATCCATGCGAAACATATGATTTACCTTAAAATCAATGCGATGTAGACGGTTTAGCTTCAAATCCATGAGAAACAAATGATTGAGCTTCACACACTTGGGATATAGGTGTTATAGCTTCAACTGCATGCGAAACAAACGAGTTACCTTCAAATCCACGCCAAACACATGAGTTAGCTTCAACTCAATGCGATGTAGAAGGTTTAGCTTCAAATCCATGCGAAACGAACGATTTAGCATCAAATGCTTGCGAATATAAGTGATATAGCTTCAAATGCAGGCGAAACAAACGAGTTAGCTTCAGATCCATGCGAAACACATGATTTAGTTGCAAATCAATGCGATGTAGAGGGTTTAGCTTCAAATCCATGCGATACACAAGATTTAGCTTCCAATCAATGCGATGTAGAAAGTTCAGCTTCAAATCCATGCGACGCACATGATTTAGATTCAAATACTTGCGATATAAGTGATATAGCTTCAAAAGCAGGAGGAACAAACGAGGTAGCTTCAGTTCTATGCGAAACAAATGATTTAGCTTCAAATCAATGCGAAGTAGAGGGCTTAGCTTCAAATCCATGCGAAACAAATGGCTTAGCTACAAATACTTGTGATATACATTATTTAGCTACAACTGCATGCGAAACAATCGAGTTAGTTTCAAATCCATGCGAAAGACATGATTTAGATTCAAATCAATGCGATGTAGAAGGTTGAGCTTCAAATCCATGCGATTTACAACATTTAGCTTCAAATCAATGCGATGTAGAAGGTTCAGCTTCAAATCCATGCGACACATATGATTTAGCTGCAAATACTTGCGATATAAGTGATATAGCTTCAAAAGCAGGAGGAACAAACGAGGTAGCTTCAATTCCACGCGAAACAAATGATTTAGCTTCAAATCAATGCGAAGTAGAAGGCTTAGCTTCAAATCCATGCGAAACAAATGGCAAAGCTACAAATGCTTGTGATATAAATTATTAAGCTACAACTGCATGCGAAACAATCGAGTTAGCTTCAAATCCATGCGAAACACATGATTTAGCTTCAAATCAATGCGATGTAGAAGGTTTAGCTTCAAATCCATGCGATACACAAGATTTTGCTTTAAATCATGCGATGTAGTAGGTTCAGCTTCAAATCCATGCGACACATATGATTTAGCTTCAAATACTTGCGATATAAGTGATATAGCTTCAAAAGCAGGAGGAACAAACGAGGTAGCTTCAGTTCTATGCGAAACAAATGATTTAGCTTCAAATCAATGCGAAGTAGAAGGATTAGCTTCAAATCCATGCGAAACAAATGGTTTAGCTACAAATACTTGTGATATACATTATTTAGCTACAACTGCATGCGAAACAATCGAGTTAGCTTCAAATCCATGCGAAACACATGATTTAGATTCAAATCAATGCGATGTAGAAGGTTTAGCTTCAAATCCATGCGATTTACAAGATTTAGCTTCAAATCAATGCGATGTAGAAGGTTCAGCTTCAAATCCATGCGACACATATGATTTAGCTGCAAATTCTTGCGGTATAAGTGATATAGCTTCAAAAGCAGGAGGAACAAACGAGGTAGCTTCAATTCCACGCGAAACAAATGATTTAGCTTCAAATCAATGCGAAGTAGAAGGCTTAGCTTCAAATCCATGCGAAACAAATGGCAAAGCTACAAATGCTTGTGATATAAATTATTAAGCTACAACTGCATGCGAGACAAACGAGTTAGCTTCAAATCCATGCGAAACACATGATTTAGCTTCAAATCAATGCGATGTAGAAGGTTTAGCTTCAAATCCATGCGATACACAAGATTTTGCTTTAAATCATGCGATGTAGTAGGTTCAGCTTCAAATCCATGAGACACATATGATTTAGCTTCAAATACTTGCGATATAAGTGATATAGCTTCAAAAGCAGGAGGAGCAAACTAGGTAGCTTCAGTTCTATGCGAAACAAAGGATTTAGCTTCAAATCAATGCGAAGTAGAGGGCTTAGCTTCAAATCCATGCGAAACAAATGATTTAGCTACAAATACTTGTGATATAAATTATAAAGCTACAACTGCATGCGAAACAAACGAGTTACCTTCAAATCCACACGAAACACATGTTTCAGCTTCAAATGAATGCGATGTAGAAGGTTTAGCTTCAAATCCAAGCGAATCACGTGCTTTAGCTTCCTATTAATGCGAAGTAGAAGGCTTAGCTTGTAATCCATGCAAAACACGTGATTTTGCTACAAATCAATGCGATCTAGAAGGTTTAGCTTCAAATCCATGCGATGTAGAAGGTTTAGCTTCAAATCCATGCGAAACGAACGATTTAGCATCAAATGCTTGCGAATATAAGTGATATAGCTTCAAATGCAGGCGAAACAAACGAGTTAGCTACAGATCCATGCGAAACACATGATTTGGGTTCAAATCAATACGAAGTAGAAGGCTTAGCTTCACCCCATACGAACCGAAATGATTTAGCTTTAAATACTTGCGAAACAAATGGATTTGCTTCACATACTTGTGATAAACGTGATTTATATTCAACTCCATGCGAGACAAAAGAATCAGCTTCAAATCAATGCAATACACATGATTTAGCTTCAAATCAATGCGAAACACATGATTTAGCTTGATGTCAATGAGAAGTAGAAGGCTTAGCTTCAAATCCATGCGAAACAAATGATTTAGCATCAAATACTTGTGATAAACATGATTTAGCTTCAACTGCATGCGGAACAAACAAGGTAGCTTCAAATCCATGCGAAACACATGATTTAGATTCCAATCAATTTCGAAGTAGAAAGCTTAGATACGAAACCGTGCGAAACAAATGATTTTGCTTTTAATACTTGCGATATGTGTGATATGGCTTCAAATGCAGGCGAAACAAACGAGTTAACTTCAAACCCGTGCGGAACACATGATTCAGCTTCAAATCAATGCGAAACACATGATTTAGCTTGATGTCAATGAGAAGTAGACGGCTTAGCTTCAAATCCAGGCGGAACAAATGGTTTCACTTCAAATTCTTGTGATATACATGATTTAGCTTCAAGTGCATACGAAACAAATGTGTGAGTTTCAAATCCAAGCGAAACACATGATTTAGATTGATATCAATGCGCAGTAGAAGGCTTAGCTTCAAATCCATGCGAATCAAATGGTTTAGCTTCAAATAGTTCGGATATACATGATTTAGCTTCAACTGCAGGCGAAACAAACAAGTTAGCTTCAAATTCATGCGAAACACATGATTTAGCATCCAATCAATGCGAAGTAGAAGGCTTAGCTTCACATCCATGCGAAACAAATTATATACCTTCAAATACTTGCGGTATAAGTGATATAGCTTCAAATGCAGGCGAAACAAATGAGTTAGCTTCAAATCCATGCGAAACACATTATTGAGGTGCAAATCAGTGCGAAGTAGAAGGCTCAGGTTCAAAGCCATGCGATTCAAATGGTTCATCTTCAAATACTTGCGAAAGACATGATTTGGCTTCAACTGCATGCGAAACAAACGAGTTACCTTCAAATCCATGCAAAACAGACGATTTAGCTTCAATTCAATGCCAAGTAGAAGGCTTAGCTTCAAATCCATGCGAATGAATTGTTTAGCTGCAAAGACTTGTGATATACATGATTTAGTTGCAACTGCATGCGAAACAAACGAGTTAGCTTCAAATCCATTCGAAACACAATATTTAGCGTCAAATCAATGCGATGTAGAAGGCAGATCTTCAAATCTATGCGATACAAATGGTTTAGCTTCAAATACTTGTGATATACATGATTTAGCTTCAACTGCATTCGACGCAAACTCGTGAGCTCCAAATCCACGCGAAACACATCATTTAACTTCAAATCAGTGCGAAGTAGAAGGCTTAGCTTCAAATCCATGCGAATCTAATGGTTCGGCTTCAAATACTTGTGAAATGCATGATTTAGCTTCAACGGCATGCGAAACAACGAGTTACCTTCAAATCCACGCGAAACACATAATTCAGCTTCAAATCAATGCGATGTAGAAGGCTTAGCTTCAAATCCATGCAAAACACGCGATTTAGGTTCCAATCAATGCGAAGTAGAAGGCTTTGCTTCAAATCCATGCGAAACAAATGGATTAGCTTCAAATACGTGCGATATAAATGATACAGCTTCAAATACAGGAGAAACAAACGAGATAGCTTCAAATCCATGCAAAACACACGATTTAGCTTCAATTCAATGCCATTAGAAAGCTTAGCTTCAAATCCAAACGAATGAATTGTTTAGCTGCAAATACATGTGATATACATGATTTAGTTTCAACTGCATGCGAAACAAACGAGTTAGCTTCAAATCCATTCGAAACACAATATTTAGCGTCAAATCAATGCGAAGTAGAAGGCAGAGCTTCAAATCCATGCGATACAAATGGTTTAGCTTAAAATACTTGTGATATACATGATTTAGCTTCAACTGCATTCGAAGCAAACGAGTTAGCTCCGAATCCACGCGAAACACATGATTTAGCTTCAAATCAATGTGAAGTAGCAGGTTTAGCTTCAAATCCATGCGAAACAAATGATTGAGCTTCCAACACTTGGGATATAGGTGATATAGCTTCAACTGCATGCGAAACAAATGAGTTACATTCAAATCCAAGCGACACACATAATTTAGCTTCAAATCAATGCGATGTAGAAGGTTTAGCTTAAAATCCAAGCGAAACACATGATTTAGCTTCAAATACTTGCGATATAAGTGATATAGTTACAAATGCAGGCGAATCGAACGAGTTAGCTTCAAATCCATGCGAAACACATGGTTCAGCTGCAAATCAATGCGATGTAGAAGGTTTAGCTTCAAATCCATGTCAAACACATGATTTAGCTTCAAATCCATTGGATGTAGAAGGTTTAGCTTCAACTGCATGCGAAACACTTTATTTAGGTGCAAATCAGTGCGATGTTGAAGGCTCAGGTTCAAAGCCATGCGATTTAAGTGGTTCATCTTCAAATACTTGTGAAAGACGTGATTTAGCTTCAACTGCATGCGAAACAAACGAGTTACCTTCAAATCCACGCGAAACACATGATTTAGCTTCAAATCAATGCGGAGTAGAAGGCTTAGCTTCAAATCCATGCGATTTACAAGATTTAGCTTCAAATCAATGCGATGTAGAAGGTTCAGCTTCAAATCCATGCGACACATATGATTTAGCTGCAAATACTTGCGATATAAGTGATATAGCTTCAAAAGCAGGAGGAACAAACGAGGTAGCTTCAATTCCACGCGAAACAAATGATTTAGCTTCAAATCAATGCGAAGTAGAAGGCTTAGCTTCAAATCCATGCGAAACAAATGGCAAAGCTACAAATGCTTGTGATATAAATTATTAAGCTACAACTGCATGCGAGACAAACGAGTTAGCTTCAAATCCATGCGAAACACATGATTTAGCTTCAAATACTTGCGATATAAGTGATATAGCTTCAAAATCTGGAGGAACAAACGAGGTAGCTTCAATTCCATGCGAAACAAATGATTTAGCTTCAAATCAATGCGAAGTAGCAGACTTAGCTTCAAATCCATGCGAAACAAATGACTTAGCTTCAAACACTTGGGGTATATGTGATATGGCTTCAAATACAGACTAATCAAACGAGTTAGCTTCAAAATCCACGCGATACACATGATTTAGCTTCAAATACTTGCGATATAAGTGATGTAGATTCAACTGGAGGCGAAACGAACGAGTTAGCTTCAAATCCATGCGAAACACATGATTTAGCTTCAAATCAATGCGATGTAGAAGGTTTCGCTTCAAATCCATGCGATACACAAGATTTAGCTTCAAATCAATTCGATGTAGAAGGTTCAGCTTCAAATCCATGCGACACATATGATTTAGCTTCAAATACTTGCGATATAAGTGATATAGCTTCAAAAGCAGGAGGAACATACGAAGTAGCTTCAGTTCTATGCGAAACAAATGATTTAGCTTCAAATGAATGCGAAGTAGAAGGCTTAGCTTCAAATCCATGTGAAACAAATGATTTAGCTACAAATACTTGTGATATACATTATTTAGCTACAACTGCATGCGAAACAAACGAGTTATCTTCAGATTGATGCGAAACACATGATTTAGCTTAAAATCAATGGGATGTAGAAGGTTTAGCTTCAAATCCATGAGAAACAAATGATTTAGCTTCAGATACTTGCGATATAATTGATATAGATTCAACTGCATGCGAAAAAAACGATTCAGCTTCAAATCCAAGGGAAACACATGATTTAACTTCAAATCAATGCGAAGTAAAAGGCTTAGCTTCAAATCCATGCGAAACGAATGATTTAGCATCAAATGCTTGCGAATATAAGTGATATAGCTTCAAATGAAGGCGAAATAAACGAGTTAGCTTCAGACCCATGCGAAACAAATGGTTTAGCTTCAAATACTTGTAATATACGTTATTTAGATTTAACTGTATGCGCAACGAACGAGTTAGCTTCAAATCCAAGCGAAACACATGATTTAGCTGCAAATCAATGCGATGTAGAAGGTTTAGCTCCAAATCCATGCGAAACAAATGATTTAGCTTCAAACACTTGGCTTATAAGTGATATAGCTTCAAATGCAGACTAATCAAACGAGTTAGCTTCAAAATCCACGCGATACACATGATTTAGCTTCAAATACTTGCGATATAAGTGATGTAGATTCAACTGCAGGCCAAACGAACGAGTTAGCTTCAAATCCATGCGAAACATATGATTTAGCTTAAAATCAATGCGATGTAGACGGTTTAGCTTCAAATCCATGAGAAACAAATGATTGAGCTTCACACACTTGGGATATAGGTGTTATAGCTTCAACTGCATGCGAAACAAACGAGTTACCTTCAAATCCACGCCAAACACGTGAGTTAGCTTCAACTCAATGCGATGTAGAAGGTTTAGCTTCAAATCCATGCGAAACGAATGATTTAGCATCAAATGCTTGCGAATATAAGTGATATAGCTTCAAATGCAGGCGAAACAAACGAGTTAGCTTCAGATCCATGCGAAACACATGATTTAGTTGCAAATCAATGCGATGTAGAGGGTTTAGCTTCAAATCCATGCGATACACAAGATTTAGCTTCCAATCAATGCGATGTAGAAAGTTCAGCTTCAAATCCATGCGACGCACATGATTTAGCTTCAAATACTTGCGATATAAGTGATATAGCTTCAAAAGCAGGAGGAACAAACGAGGTAGCTTCAGTTCTATGCGAAACAAATGATTTAGCTTCAAATCAATGCGAAGTAGAAGGCTTAGCTTCAAATCCATGCGAAACAAATTATTTAGCTACAAATACTTGTGATATACATTATTTAGCTACAACTGCATGCGAAACAAACGAGTTACCTTCAAATCCACGCGAAACACATGTTTCAGCTTCAAATGAATGCGATGTAGAAGGTTTAGCTTCAAATCCAAGCGAATCACGTGCTTTAGCTTCCTATTAATGCGAAGTAGAAGGCTTAGCTTGTAATCCATGCGAAACACGTGATTTAGCTACAAATCAATGCGATCTAGAAGGTTTAGCTTCAAATCCATGCGATGTAGAAGGTTTAGCTTCAAATCCATGCGAAACGAATGATTTAGCATCAAATGCTTGCGAATATAAGTGATATAGCTTCAAATGCAGGCGAAACAAACGAGTTAGCTTCAGATCCATGCGAAACACATGATTTAGTTGCAAATCAATGCGATGTAGAGGGTTTAGCTTCAAATCCATGCGATACACAAGATTTAGCTTCCAATCAATGCGATGTAGAAAGTTCAGCTTCAAATCCATGCGACGCACATGATTTAGCTTCAAATACTTGCGATATAAGTGATATAGCTTCAAAATCTGGAGGAACAAACGAGGTAGCTTCAATTTCATGCGAAACAAATGATTTAGCTTCAAATCAATGCGAAGTAGAGGGCTTAGATTCAAATCCATGCGAAACAAATGGCTTAGCTACAAATACTTGTGATATACATTATTTAGCTACAACTGCATGCGAAACAATCGAGTTAGCTTCAAATCCATGCGAAACACATGATTTAGATTCAAATCAATGCGATGTAGAAGGTTTAGCTTCAAATCCATGCGATTTACAAGATTTAGCTTCAAATCAATGCGATGTAGAAGGTTCAGCTTCAAATCCATGCGACACATATGATTTAGCTGCAAATACTTGCGATATAAGTGATATAGCTACAAAAGCAGGAGGAACAAACGAGGTAGCTTCAGTTCTATGCGAAACAAATGATTTAGCTTCAAATCAATGCGAAGTAGAAGGCTTAGCTTCAAATCCATGCGAAACAAATTATTTAGCTACAAATACTTGTGATATACATTATTTAGCTACAACTGCATGCGAAACAAACGAGTTACCTTCAAATCCACGCGAAACACATGTTTCAGCTTCAAATGAATGCGATGTAGAAGGTTTAGCTTCAAATCCAAGCGAATCACGTGCTTTAGCTTCCTATTAATGCGAAGTAGAAGGCTTAGCTTGTAATCCATGCAAAACACGTGATTTAGCTACAAATCAATGCGATCTAGAAGGTTTAGCTTCAAATCCATGCGATGTAGAAGGTTTAGCTTCAAATCCATGCGAAACGAATGATTTAGCATCAAATGCTTGCGAATATAAGTGATATAGCTTCAAATGCAGGCGAAACAAACGAGTTAGCTTCAGATCCATGCGAAACACATGATTTAGTTGCAAATCAATGCGATGTAGAGGGTTTAGCTTCAAATCCATGCGATACACAAGATTTAGCTTCCAATCAATGCGATGTAGAAAGTTCAGCTTCAAATCCATGCGACGCACATGAT
The DNA here is from genome assembly GCF_051020955.1 of Megalopta genalis. Lineage (NCBI taxonomy): Eukaryota > Metazoa > Arthropoda > Insecta > Hymenoptera > Halictidae > Megalopta > Megalopta genalis. Next base: position 41,237 of record NW_027476828.1, read on the forward strand.
TTAGCTTCAAATACTTGCGATATAAGTGATATAGCTTCAAAATCTGGAGGAACAAACGAGGTAGCTTCAATTCCATGCGAAACAAATGATTTAGCTTCAAATCAATGCGAAGTAGAGGGCTTAGCTTCAAATCCATGCGAAACAAATGGTTTAGCTACAAATACTTGTGATATACATTATTTAGCTACAACTGCATGCGAAACAATCGAGTTAGCTTCAAATCCATGCGAAACACATGATTTAGATTCAAATCAATGCGATGTAGAAGGTTTAGCTTCAAATCCATGCGATTTACAAGATTTAGCTTCAAATCAATGCGATGTAGAAGGTTCAGCTTCAAATCCATGCGACACATATGATTTAGCTGCAAATTCTTGCGGTATAAGTGATATAGCTTCAAAAGCAGGAGGAACAAACGAGGTAGCTTCAATTCCACGCGAAACAAATGATTTAGCTTCAAATCAATGCGAAGTAGAAGGCTTAGCTTCAAATCCATGCGAAACAAATGGCAAAGCTACAAATGCTTGTGATATACATTATTTAGCTACAACTGCATGCGAAACAATCGAGTTAGCTTCAAATCCATGCGAAACACATGATTTAGCTTCAAATCAATGCGATGTAGAAGGTTTAGCTTCAAATCCATGCGATACACAAGATTTAGCTTCCAATCAATGCGATGTAGAAAGTTCAGCTTCAAATCCATGCGACGCACATGATTTAGCTTCAAATACTTGCGATATAAGTGATATAGCTTCAAAGCAGGAGGAACAAACGAGGTAGCTTCAGTTCTATGCGAAACAAATGATTTAGCTTCAAATCAATGCGAAGTAGAAGGCTTAGCTTCAAATCCATGCGAAACAAATTATTTAGCTACAAATACTTGTGATATACATTATTTAGCTACAACTGCATGCGAAACAAACGAGTTACCTTCAAATCCACGCGAAACACATGTTTCAGCTTCAAATGAATGCGATGTAGAAGGTTTAGCTTCAAATCCAAGCGAATCACGTGCTTTAGCTTCCTATTAATGCGAAGTAGAAGGCTTAGCTTGTAATCCATGCGAAACACGTGATTTAGCTACAAATCAATGCGATCTAGAAGGTTTAGCTTCAAATCCATGCGATGTAGAAGGTTTAGCTTCAAATCCATGCGAAACGAATGATTTAGCATCAAATGCTTGCGAATATAAGTGATATAGCTTCAAATGCAGGCGAAAAAAACGAGTTAGCTTCAGATCCATGCGAAACACATGATTTAGTTGCAAATCAATGCGATATAGAGGGTTTAGCTTCAAATCCATGCGATACACAAGATTTAGCTTCCAATCAATGCGATGTAGAAAGTTCAGCTTCAAATCCATGCGACGCACATGATTTAGCTTCAAATACTTGCGATATAAGTGATATAGCTTCAAAATCTGGAGGAACAAACGAGGTAGCTTCAATTTCATGCGAAACAAATGATTTAGCTTCAAATCAATGCGAAGTAGAGGGCTTAGATTCAAATCCATGCGAAACAAATGGCTTAGCTACAAATACTTGTGATATACATTATTTAGCTACAACTGCATGCGAAACAATCGAGTTAGCTTCAAATCCATGCGAAACACATGATTTAGATTCAAATCAATGCGATGTAGAAGGTTTAGCTTCAAATCCATGCGATTTACAAGATTTAGCTTCAAATCAATGCGATGTAGAAGGTTCAGCTTCAAATCCATGCGACACATATGATTTAGCTGCAAATACTTGCGATATAAGTGATATAGCTTCAAAAGCAGGAGGAACAAACGAGGTAGCTTCAATTCCACGCGAAACAAATGATTTAGCTTCAAATCAATGCGAAGTAGAAGGCTTAGCTTCAAATCCATGCGAAACAAATTATTTAGCTACAAATACTTGTGATATACATTATTTAGCTACAACTGCATGCGAAACAAACGAGTTACCTTCAAATCCACGCGAAACACATGTTTCAGCTTCAAATGAATGCGATGTAGAAGGTTTAGCTTCAAATCCAAGCGAATCACGTGCTTTAGCTTCCTATTAATGCGAAGTAGAAGGCTTAGCTTGTAATCCATGCAAAACACGTGATTTAGCTACAAATCAATGCGATCTAGAAGGTTTAGCTTCAAATCCATGCGATGTAGAAGGTTTAGCTTCAAATCCATGCGAAACGAATGATTTAGCATCAAATGCTTGCGAATATAAGTGATATAGCTTCAAATGCAGGCGAAACAAACGAGTTAGCTTCAGATCCATGCGAAACACATGATTTAGTTGCAAATCAATGCGATGTAGAGGGTTTAGCTTCAAATCCATGCGATACACAAGATTTAGCTTCCAATCAATGCGATGTAGAAAGTTCAGCTTCAAATCCATGCGACGCACATGATTTAGCTTCAAATACTTGCGATATAAGTGATATAGCTTCAAAATCTGGAGGAACAAACGAGGTAGCTTCAATTCCATGCGAAACAAATGATTTAGCTTCAAATCAATGCGAAGTAGAGGGCTTAGCTTCAAATCCATGCGAAACAAATGGTTTAGCTACAAATACTTGTGATATACATTATTTAGCTACAACTGCATGCGAAACAATCGAGTTAGCTTCAAATCCATGCGAAACACATGATTTAGATTCAAATCAATGCGATGTAGAAGGTTTAGCTTCAAATCCATGCGATTTACAAGATTTAGCTTCAAATCAATGCGATGTAGAAGGTTCAGCTTCAAATCCATGCGACACATATGATTTAGCTGCAAATTCTTGCGGTATAAGTGATATAGCTTCAAAAGCAGGAGGAACAAACGAGGTAGCTTCAATTCCACGCGAAACAAATGATTTAGCTTCAAATCAATGCGAAGTAGAAGGCTTAGCTTCAAATCCATGCGAAACAAATGGCAAAGCTACAAATGCTTGTGATATACATTATTTAGCTACAACTGCATGCGAAACAATCGAGTTAGCTTCAAATCCATGCGAAACACATGATTTAGCTTCAAATCAATGCGATGTAGAAGGTTTAGCTTCAAATCCATGCGATACACAAGATTTAGCTTCCAATCAATGCGATGTAGAAAGTTCAGCTTCAAATCCATGCGACGCACATGATTTAGCTTCAAATACTTGCGATATAAGTGATATAGCTTCAAAAGCAGGAGGAACAAACGAGGTAGCTTCAGTTCTATGCGAAACAAATGATTTAGCTTCAAATCAATGCGAAGTAGAAGGCTTAGCTTCAAATCCATGCGAAACAAATTATTTAGCTACAAATACTTGTGATATACATTATTTAGCTACAACTGCATGCGAAACAAACGAGTTACCTTCAAATCCACGCGAAACACATGTTTCAGCTTCAAATGAATGCGATGTAGAAGGTTTAGCTTCAAATCCAAGCGAATCACGTGCTTTAGCTTCCTATTAATGCGAAGTAGAAGGCTTAGCTTGTAATCCATGCGAAACACGTGATTTAGCTACAAATCAATGCGATCTAGAAGGTTTAGCTTCAAATCCATGCGATGTAGAAGGTTTAGCTTCAAATCCATGCGAAACGAATGATTTAGCATCAAATGCTTGCGAATATAAGTGATATAGCTTCAAATGCAGGCGAAAAAAACGAGTTAGCTTCAGATCCATGCGAAACACATGATTTAGTTGCAAATCAATGCGATATAGAGGGTTTAGCTTCAAATCCATGCGATACACAAGATTTAGCTTCCAATCAATGCGATGTAGAAAGTTCAGCTTCAAATCCATGCGACGCACATGATTTAGCTTCAAATACTTGCGATATAAGTGATATAGCTTCAAAATCTGGAGGAACAAACGAGGTAGCTTCAATTTCATGCGAAACAAATGATTTAGCTTCAAATCAATGCGAAGTAGAGGGCTTAGATTCAAATCCATGCGAAACAAATGGCTTAGCTACAAATACTTGTGATATACATTATTTAGCTACAACTGCATGCGAAACAATCGAGTTAGCTTCAAATCCATGCGAAACACATGATTTAGATTCAAATCAATGCGATGTAGAAGGTTTAGCTTCAAATCCATGCGATTTACAAGATTTAGCTTCAAATCAATGCGATGTAGAAGGTTCAGCTTCAAATCCATGCGACACATATGATTTAGCTGCAAATACTTGCGATATAAGTGATATAGCTTCAAAAGCAGGAGGAACAAACGAGGTAGCTTCAATTCCACGCGAAACAAATGATTTAGCTTCAAATCAATGCGAAGTAGAAGGCTTAGCTTCAAATCCATGCGAAACAAATGGCAAAGCTACAAATGCTTGTGATATAAATTATTAAGCTACAACTGCATGCGAGACAAACGAGTTAGCTTCAAATCCATGCGAAACACATGATTTAGCTTCAAATCAATGCGATGTAGAAGGTTTAGCTTCAAATCCATGCGATACACAAGATTTTGCTTTAAATAATGCGATGTAGTAGGTTCAGCTTCAAATCCATGCGACACATATGATTTAGCTTCAAATACTTGCGATATAAGTGATATAGCTACAAAAGCAGGAGGAACAAACGAGGTAGCTTCAGTTCTATGCGAAACAAATGATTTAGCTTCAAATCAATGCGAAGTAGAAGGCTTAGCTTCAAATCCATGCGAAACAAATTATTTAGCTACAAATACTTGTGATATACATTATTTAGCTACAACTGCATGCGAAACAAACGAGTTACCTTCAAATCCACGCGAAACACATGTTTCAGCTTCAAATGAATGCGATGTAGAAGGTTTAGCTTCAAATCCAAGCGAATCACGTGCTTTAGCTTCCTATTAATGCGAAGTAGAAGGCTTAGCTTGTAATCCATGCAAAACACGTGATTTAGCTACAAATCAATGCGATCTAGAAGGTTTAGCTTCAAATCCATGCGATGTAGAAGGTTTAGCTTCAAATCCATGCGAAACGAATGATTTAGCATCAAATGCTTGCGAATATAAGTGATATAGCTTCAAATGCAGGCGAAACAAACGAGTTAGCTTCAGATCCATGCGAAACACATGATTTAGTTGCAAATCAATGCGATGTAGAGGGTTTAGCTTCAAATCCATGCGATACACAAGATTTAGCTTCCAATCAATGCGATGTAGAAAGTTCAGCTTCAAATCCATGCGACGCACATGATTTAGCTTCAAATACTTGCGATATAAGTGATATAGCTTCAAAATCTGGAGGAACAAACGAGGTAGCTTCAATTCCATGCGAAACAAATGATTTAGCTTCAAATCAATGCGAAGTAGAGGGCTTAGCTTCAAATCCATGCGAAACAAATGGTTTAGCTACAAATACTTGTGATATACATTATTTAGCTACAACTGCATGCGAAACAATCGAGTTAGCTTCAAATCCATGCGAAACACATGATTTAGATTCAAATCAATGCGATGTAGAAGGTTTAGCTTCAAATCCATGCGATTTACAAGATTTAGCTTCAAATCAATGCGATGTAGAAGGTTCAGCTTCAAATCCATGCGACACATATGATTTAGCTGCAAATTCTTGCGGTATAAGTGATATAGCTTCAAAAGCAGGAGGAACAAACGAGGTAGCTTCAATTCCACGCGGAACAAATGATTTAGCTTCAAATCAATGCGAAGTAGAAGGCTTAGCTTCAAATCCATGCGAAACAAATGGCAAAGCTACAAATGCTTGTGATATACATTATTTAGCTACAACTGCATGCGAAACAATCGAGTTAGCTTCAAATCCATGCGAAACACATGATTTAGCTTCAAATCAATGCGATGTAGAAGGTTTAGCTTCAAATCCATGCGATACACAAGATTTTGCTTTAAATCATGCGATGTAGTAGGTTCAGCTTCAAATCCATGCGACACATATGATTTAGCTTCAAATACTTGCGATATAAGTGATATAGCTTCAAAAGCAGGAGGAACAAACGAGGTAGCTTCAGTTCTATGCGAAACAAATGATTTAGCTTCAAATCAATGCGAAGTAGAAGGCTTAGCTTCAAATCCATGCGAAACAAATTATTTAGCTACAAATACTTGTGATATACATTATTTAGCTACAACTGCATGCGAAACAAACGAGTTACCTTCAAATCCACGCGAAACACATGTTTCAGCTTCAAATGAATGCGATGTAGAAGGTTTAGCTTCAAATCCAAGCGAATCACGTGCTTTAGCTTCCTATTAATGCGAAGTAGAAGGCTTAGCTTGTAATCCATGCAAAACACGTGATTTAGCTACAAATCAATGCGATCTAGAAGGTTTAGCTTCAAATCCATGCGATGTAGAAGGTTTAGCTTCAAATCCATGCGAAACGAATGATTTAGCATCAAATGCTTGCGAATATAAGTGATATAGCTTCAAATGCAGGCGAAACAAACGAGTTAGCTTCAGATCCATGCGAAACACATGATTTAGTTGCAAATCAATGCGATGTAGAGGGTTTAGCTTCAAATCCATGCGATACACAAGATTTAGTTTCCAATCAATGCGATGTAGAAAGTTCAGCTTCAAATCCATGCGACGCACATGATTTAGCTTCAAATATTTGCGATATAAGTGATATAGCTTCAAAATCTGGAGGAACAAACGAGGTAGCTTCAATTCCATGCGAAACAAATGATTTAGCTTCAAATCAATGCGAAGTAGAGGGCTTAGCTTCAAATCCATGCGAAACAAATGATTTAGCTACAAATACTTGTGATATACATTATTTAGCTACAACTGCATGCGAAACAAACGAGTTATCTTCAGATTGATGCGAAACACATGATTTAGCTTAAAATCAATGGGATGTAGAAGGTTTAGCTTCAAATCCATGAGAAACAAATGATTTAGCTTCAGATACTTGCGATATAATTGATATAGATTCAACTGCATGCGAAAAAAACGATTCAGCTTCAAATCCAAGGGAAACACATGATTTAACTTCAAATCAATGCGAAGTAAAAGGCTTAGCTTCAAATCCATGCGAAACGAATGATTTAGCATCAAATGCTTGCGAATATAAGTGATATAGCTTCAAATGAAGGCGAAATAAACGAGTTAGCTTCAGACCCATGCGAAACAAATGGTTTAGCTTCAAATACTTGTGATATACGTTATTTAGATTTAACTGTATGCGCAACGAACGAGTTAGCTTCAAATCCAAGCGAAACACATGATTTAGCTGCAAATCAATGCGATGTAGAAGGTTTAGCTTCAAATCCATGCGATGTAGAAGGTATAGCTTCAAATCCATGCGAAACGAATGATTTAGCATCAAATGCTTGCGAATATAAGTGATATAGCTTCAAATGCAGGCGAAACAAACGAGTTAGCTTCAGATCCATGCGAAACACATGATTTAGTTGCAAATCAATGCGATGTAGAGGGTTTAGCTTCAAATCCATGCGATACACAAGATTTAGCTTCCAATCAATGCGATGTAGAAAGTTCAGCTTCAAATCCATGCGACGCACATGATTTAGCTTCAAATACTTGCGATATAAGTGATATAGCTTCAATATCTGGAGGAACAAACGAGGTAGCTTCAATTTCATGCGAAACAAATGATTTAGCTTCAAATCAATGCGAAGTAGAGGGCTTAGCTTCAAATCCATGCGAAACAAATGGCTTAGCTACAAATACTTGTGATATACATTATTTAGCTACAACTGCATGCGAAACAATTGAGTTAGCTTCAAATCCATGCGAAACACATGATTTAGATTCAAATCAATGCGATGTAGAAGGTTTAGCTTCAAATCCATGCGATTTACAAGATTTAGCTTCAAATCAATGCGATGTAGAGGGCTTAGCTTCAAATCCATGCGAAACAAATGGCTTAGCTACAAATACTTGTGATATACATTATTTAGCTACAACTGCATGCGAAACAATTGAGTTAGCTTCAAATCCATGCGAAACACATGATTTAGATTCAAATCAATGCGATGTAGAAGGTTTAGCTTCAAATCCATGCGATTTACAAGATTTAGCTTCAAATCAATGCGATGTAGAAGGTTCAGCTTTAAATCCATGCGACACATATGATTTAGCTGCAAATACTTGCGATATAAGTGATATAGCTTTAAAAGCAGAAGGAACAAACGAGGTAGCTTCAATTCCACGCGAAACAAATGATTTATCTTCAAATCAATGCGAAGTAGAAGGCTTAGCTTCAAATCCATGCGAAACAAATGGCAAAGCTACAAATGCTTGTGATATAAATTATTAAGCTACAACTGCATGCGAGACAAACGAGTTAGCTTCAAATCCATGCGAAACACATGATTTAGCTTCAAATCAATGCGATGTAGAAGGTTTAGCTTCAAATCCATGCGATACACAAGATTTTGCTTTAAATCATGCGATGTAGTAGGTTCAGCTTCAAATCCATGCGACACATATGATTTAGCTTCAAATACTTGCGATATAAGTGATATAGCTTCAAAAGCAGGAGGAGCAAACTAGGTAGCTTCAGTTCTATGCGAAACAAAGGATTTAGCTTCAAATCAATGCGAAGTAGAAGGCTTAGCTTCAAATCCATGCGAAACAAATGATTTAGCTACAAATACTTGTGATATAAATTATAAAGCTACAACTGCATGCGAAACAAACGAGTTACCTTCAAATCCACGCGAAACACATGTTTCAGCTTCAAATGAATGCGATGTAGAAGGTTTAGCTTCAAATCCAAGCGAATCACGTGCTTTAGCTTCCTATTAATGCGAAGTAGAAGGCTTAGCTTGTAATCCATGCAAAACACGTGATTTAGCTACAAATCAATGCGATCTAGAAGGTTTAGCTTCAAATCCATGCGATGTAGAAGGTTTAGCTTCAAATCCATGCGAAACGAATGATTTAGCATCAAATGCTTGCGAATATAAGTGATATAGCTTCAAATGCAGGCGAAACAAACGAGTTAGCTTCAGATCCATGCGAAACACATGATTTAGTTGCAAATCAATGCGATGTAGAGGGTTTAGCTTCAAATCCATGCGATACACAAGATTTAGCTTCCAATCAATGCGATGTAGAAAGTTCAGCTTCAAATCCATGAGACGCACATGATTTAGCTTCAAATACTTGCGATATAAGTGATATAGCTTCAAATCTGGAGGAACAAACGAGGTAGCTTCAATTCCATGCGAAACAAATGATTTAGCTTCAAATCAATGCGAAGTAGAGGGCTTAGCTTCAAATCCATGCGAAACAAATGGTTTAGCTACAAATACTTGTGATATACATTATTTAGCTACAACTGCATGCGAAACAATCGAGTTAGCTTCAAATCCATGCGAAACACATGATTTAGATTCAAATCAATGCGATGTAGAAGGTTTAGCTTCAAATCCATGCGATTTACAAGATTTAGCTTCAAATCAATGCGATGTAGAAGGTTCAGCTTCAAATCCATACGACACATATGATTTAGCTGCAAATTCTTGCGGTATAAGTGATATAGCTTCAAAAGCAGGAGGAACAAACGAGGTAGCTTCAATTCCACGCGAAACAAATGATTTAGCTTCAAATCAATGCGAAGTAGAAGGCTTAGCTTCAAATCCATGCGAAACAAATGGCAAAGCTACAAATGCTTGTGATATAAATTATTAAGCTACAACTGCATGCGAGACAAACGAGTTAGCTTCAAATCCATGCGAAACACATGATTTAGCTTCAAATCAATGCGATGTAGAAGGTTTAGCTTCAAATCCATGCGATACACAAGATTTTGCTTTAAATCATGCGATGTAGTAGGTTCAGCTTCAAATCCATGAGACACATATGATTTAGCTTCAAATACTTGCGATATAAGTGATATAGCTTCAAAAGCAGGAGGAGCAAACTAGGTAGCTTCAGTTCTATGCGAAACAAAGGATTTAGCTTCAAATCAATGCGAAGTAGAAGGCTTAGCTTCAAATCCATGCGAAACAAATGATTTAGCTACAAATACTTGTGATATAAATTATAAAGCTACAACTGCATGCGAAACAAACGAGTTACCTTCAAATCCACGCGGAACACATGTTTCAGCTTCAAATCAATGCGATGTAGAAGGTTTAGCTTCAAATCCAAGCGAATCACGTGCTTTAGCTTCCTATTAATGCGAAGTAGAAGGCTTAGCTTGTAATCCATGCAAAACACGTGATTTAGCTACAAATCAATGCGATCTAGAAGGTTTAGCTTCAAATCCATGCGATGTAGAAGGTTTAGCTTCAAATCCATGCGAAACGAATGATTTAGCATCAAATGCTTGCGAATATAAGTGATATAGCTTCAAATGCAGGCGAAACAAACGAGTTAGCTTCAGATCCATGCGAAACACATGATTTAGCTTAAAATCAATGCGATGTATAAGGTTTAGCTTCAAATCCATGCGAAACAAATGATTGAGCTTCAAACACTTGGGATAAAGGTGATATAGCTTCAACTGCATGCGAAACAAACGAGTTACCTTCAAATCCACGCGAAACACATGAATTGGTTCAAATGAATGCGATGTAGAAGGTTTAGCTGCAAATCCAAGCGAAACACATGATTTAGCTTCAAATACTTGCGATATAAGTGATATAGATTCAAATAGAGGCGAAACGAACGAGTTCCCTTCAAATCCATGCGAAACACAGAATTCATTTGCAAATCAATGCGATGTAGAAGGTTCAGCTTCAAATCCATGCAAAACACGTGATTTAGCTTCCAATTAATGCGAAGTAGAAGGCTTAGCTTCAAATCCATGCGAAACAAATGGTTTAGCTTCAAATACTTGTGATATACGTTATTGAGATTTAACTGTATGCGCAACGAACGAGTTAGCTTCAAATCCGTGCGAAACACATGATTTAGCTGCAAATCAATGCGATGTAGAAGGTTTAGCTTCAGTTATATGCGAAACAAATGAGTTAGCTTCAAATCAATGCGATGTAGAAGGTTTAGCTTCAAATCCATGTGAAACAAATGATTGAGCTTCAAACACTTGGGATAAAGGTGATATAGCTTCAAGTGCATGCGAAACAATCGAGTTACCTTCAAATCCACGCGAAACACATGAATTGGTTCAAATGAATGCGATGTAGAAGGTTTAGCTTCAAATCCAAGCGAAACACATGATTTAGCTTCAAATAGTTGCGATATAAGTGATATAGATTCAAATACAGGCGAAACGAACGAGTTAGCTTCAAATCCATGCGAAACACATGATTCATTTGCAAATCAATGCGATGTAGAAGGTTCAGCTTCAAATCCACGCGTAACACATGATTTAGCTTCAAATCAATGCGATGTAGAAGGCTTAGCTTCAAATCCATGTAAAACTCGTGATTTAGGATCCAATCAATGCGTAGTAGAAGGCTTAGCTTCAAATCCATGCCAAGCACATGATATAGCTTCAAATCCATGGGATGTAGAAGGTTTAGCTTCAAATCCATGCGAAACACATTATTTAGGTGCAAATCAGTGCGAAATAGAAGGCTCAGGTTCAAAGCCATGCGATTCAAATGGTTCATCTTCAAATACTTGTGAAAGACATGATTTAGCTTCAACTGCATGCGAAACAAACGAGTTACCTTCAAATCCACGCGAAACAAATGATTTAGCTTCAAATCAATGCGATGTAGAAGGCTTAGCTTCAAATACATGCAAAACACGTGATTTAGGATCCAATCAATGCGAAGTAGAAGGCATTGCTTCAAATCCACGCGAAACACATGATTTAGCTTCAAATCAATGCGATGTAGAAGGCTTAGCTTCAAATCCATGCAAAACACGTGATTTAGGATCCAATCAATGCGAAGTAGAAGGCTTAGCTTCAAATCCATGCGAAACAAATGGATTAGCTCCAAATACTTGTGATATACGTGATTTAGCTTCAACTGCATGTGAAACAAACATGTTAGCTTAAACTCCAAGCGAAACACATGATTTAGCTGCAAATCAATGCGATGTAGAAGGTTTAGCTCCAAATCCATGCGAAACAAATGATTTAGTTTCAAACACTTGGCGTATAAGTGATATAGCTTCAAATGCAGACTAATCAAACGAGTTAGCTTCAAAATCCACGCGATACACATGATTTAGCTTCAAATACTTGCGATATAAGTGATGTAGATTCAACTGCAGGCGCAACGAACGAGTTAGCTTCAAATCCATGCGAAACACATGATTTAGCTGCAAATCAATGCGATGTAGAAGGTTTAGCTTCAGTTCTATGCGAAACAAATAAGTTAGCTTCAAATCAATGCGATGTAGAAGGTTTAGCTTCAAATCCATGCGAAACAAATGATTTAGTTTCAAACACTTGGCGTATAAGTGATATAGCTTCAAATGCAGACTAATCAAACGAGTTACCTTCAAATCCACGCGAAACACATGAATTGGTTCAAATGAATGCGATGTAGCAGGCTTAGCTTCAAATCCATGCGAAACAAATGATTTAGCTACAAATACTCGTGATATACACTATTTAGCTACAACTGCATGCGAAACAAACGAGTTAGCTTCAAATCCATGCGAAACACATGATTTAGCTTAAAATCAATGCGATGTAGAAGGTTTAGCTTCAAATTCATGCGAAACAAATGATTGAGCTTCAAACACTTGGGATAAAGGTGATATAGCTTCAACTGCATGCGAAACAAACGAGTTACCTTCATATCCACGCGAAACACATGAATTGGTTCAAATGAAAGCGATGTAGAAGGTTTAGTTGCAAATCCAAGCGAAACACATGATTTAGCTTCAAATACTTACGATATAAGTGATATAGATTCAAATAGAGGCGAAGCGAACGAGTTATCTTCAAATCCATGCGAAACACAGAATTCATTTGCAAATCAATGCGATGTAGAAGGTTCAGCTTCAAATCCATGCAAAACTCGTGATTTAGCTTCCAATTAATGGGAAGTAGGAGGCTTAGCTTCAAAACCATGCGAAACAAACGGTTTAGCTTCAAATACTTGTGATATACGTTATTTAGATTTATCTGTACGCGCAACGAACGAGTTAGCTTCAAATCCATGCGAAACACATGATTTAGCTGCAAATCAATGCGATGTAGAAGGTTTAGCTTCAAATCCATGCGAAACACATGATTTAGCTGCAAATCAATGCGATGTAGAAGGTTTAGCTTCAAATCCATGCGATACACAAGATTTAGCTTCAAATCAATTCGATGTAGAAGGTTCAGCTTCAAATCCATGCGACACATGTGATTTAGCTTCAAATACTTGCGATATAAGTGATATAGCTTCAAAAGGAGGAGGAACAAACGAGGTCGCTTCAGTTCTATGCGAATCAAATGATTTAGCTTCAAATCAATGAGAAGTAGTAGGCTTAGCTTCAAATCCATGCGAAACAAATGATTTAGCTACAAATACTTGCGATATTCATTATTTAGCTACAACTGCATGCGAAACAAACGAGTTACCTTCAAATCCACGCGAAACACATGAATTGGTTCAAATGAATGCGATGTAGAAGGTTTAGCTGCAAATCCAAGCGAAACACATGATTTAGCTTCAAATACTTGCGATATAAGTGATATAGATTCAAATAGAGGCGAAACGAACGAGTTAGCTTCAAATCCATGCGAAACACAAAATTCATTTGCAAATCAATGCGATGTAGAAGGTTCAGCTTCAAATCCATGCAAAACACGTGATTTAGCTTCCAATTAATGCGAAGTAGATGGCTTAGCTTCAAATCAATGCGAAACAAATGGTTTAGCTTCAAATCAATGCGATGTAGAAGGTTTAGCTTCAGTTCTATGCGAAACAAATGAGTTAGCTTCAAATCAATGCGATGTAGAAGGTTTAGCTTCAAATCCATGTGAAACAAATGATTGAGCTTCAAACACTTGGGATATAGGTGGTATAGCTTCAACTGCGTGCGAAACAAACGAGTTACCTTCAAATCCATGCGAAGCGAATGATTTAGCTTCAAATACTTGCAGTATAAATGGTAGTGCTTCAAATGCATGCGAAACAAGCGAGTTATCTTCGAGTCCAAGCGAAACACATGATTTAGCTTCAAATCCATGCGAAACGAAAGATTTTCATTCAAATACTTGCGATATAAGTGATATAGCTTCAAATGCAGGAGAGACAAATGAGTTAGCTTCAAATACATGCGAAACACATGATTTAGCTTCAAATCAATGCGAAGTAGAAGGGGTAGCTTCAAATCCATGCGAATCTAATAGTTCGGCTTCAAATACTTGTGAAAAACATGATTTAGATTCAAAATCATGCGAAACACATGGTTTAGCTTAATATTGATGCGAAACGAATGGTTCAGCTCCAAATACTTGTGATATACGTGATTTAGCTTCAACTGCATGTGAAACAAACGTGTTAGCTTAAACTCCAAGCGAAACACCTGATTTAGCTGCAAATCAATGCGATGTAGAAGGTTTAGCTCCAAATCCATGCGAAACAAATGATTAAGTTTCAAACACTTGGCGTATAAGTGATATAGCTTCAAATGCAGACTAATCGAACGAGTTAGCTTCAAAATCCACGCGATACACATGATTTAGCTTCAAATACTTGCGATATAAGTGATATAGCTTCAAAAGGAGGAGGACCAAACGAGGTAGCTTCAGTTCTATGCGAAACAAATGATTTAGCTTCAAATCAATGCGAAGTAGCAGGCTTAGCTTCAAATCCATGCGAAACAAATGATTTAGCTACAAATACTCGTGATATACACTATTTAGCTACAACTGCATGCGAAACAAACGAGTTAGCTTCAAATCCATGCGAAACACATGATTTAGCTTAAAATCAATGCGATGTAGAAGGTTTAGCTTCAAATCCAAGCGAAACAAATGATTGAGCTTCAAACACTTGGGATAAAGGTGATATAGCTTCAACTGCATGAGAAACAAACGAGTTACCTTCAAATCCACGCGAAACACATGAATTGGTTCAAATGAATGCGATGTAGAAGGTTTAGCTGCAAATCCAAGCGAAACACATGATTTAGCTTCAAGTACTTGCGATATAAGTGATATAGATTTAAATAGAGGCGAAACGAACGAGTTACCTTCAAATCCATGCGAAACACAGAATTCAATTGCAAATCAATGCGATGTAGAAGGTTCAGCTTCAAATCCATGCAAAACACGTGATTTAGCTTCCAATTAATGCGAAGTAGAAGGCTTAGCTTCAAATCCATGCGAAACAAAATGGTTTAGCTACAAATACTTGTGATATACATTATTTAACTTCAACTGCATGCGAAACAAACGAGTTACCTTCAAATCCACGCGTAACACATGATTTAGATTCAAATCAATGCGATGTAGAAGGCTTAGCTTCAAATCCATGCAAAACTCGTGATTTAGGATCCAATCAATGCGAAGTAGAAGGCTTAGCTTCAAATCCATGCCAAGCACATGATTTAGCTTCAAATCCATGGGATGTAGAAGGTTTAGCTTCAAATCCATGCGAAACACATTATTTAGGTGCAAATCAGTGCGAAATAGAAGGCTCAGGTTCAAAGCCATGCGATTCAAATGGTTCATCTTCAAATACTTGTGAAAGACATGATTTAGCTTCAACTGCATGCTAAACAAACGAGTTACCTTCAAATCCACGCGAAACAAATGATTTAGCTTCAAATCAATGCGATGTAGAAGGCTTAGCTTCAAATCCATGAAAAACACGTGATTTAGGATCCAATCAATGCGAAGTAGAAGGCTTTGCTTCAAATCCACGCGAAACACATGATTTAGCTTCAAATCAATGCGATGTAGAAGGCTTAGCTTGAAATCCATGCAAAACACGTGATTTAGGATCCAATCAATGCGAAGTAGAAGGCTTAGCTTCAAATCCATGCGAAACAAATGGATTAGCTTCAAATACGTGCGATATATATGATACAGCTTCAAATACAGGAGAAACAAACGAGTTGGCTCCAAATCCACGCGAAACACATGATTTAGCTACAAATACTTGCGATATAAGTGATGTAGATTCAACTGCAGGCGAAACAAACGAGTTAGCTTCAAATCCATGCGAAACACATAATTTAGCTGCAAATCAATGCGATGTAGAAGGTTTAGCTTCAAATCCATGCGATACACAAAACTTAGCTTCAAATTAATGCGATGTAGAAGGTTGAGCTTCAAATCCATGCGACACATATGATTTAGCTTCAAATACTTGCGATATAAGTGATATAGCTTCAAAAGCAGGAGGAACAAACGAGGTAGCTTCAATTCCATGCGAAACTAATGATTCAGCTTCAAATCAATGCGAAGTAGAAGACTTAGCTTCAAATCCATGCAAAACACGTGATTTAGGATCCAATCAATGCGAAGTAGAAGGCTTACCTTCAACTCCATGCGGAACAAATGGTTATGCATCAAATACTTGTGATATAAGTGATATATATTCAACTTCAGGCGAAACAAACGAGATAGCTTCAAATCCATGCAAAACACATGATTTAGCATCAAATCAATGCGATATAGAAGGCTTAGCTTCAAATCCATGCAAAACACGTGATTTAGGATCCAATCAATGCGGAGGAGCAGGTTTAGCTTCAAATCCATGCAAAACAAATGATTGAGCTTCCTACACTTGGGATATAGGTGATATAGATTCAAATGCATACGAAACAAACGAGTTACCTTCAAATCCACGCGAAACACATGATTTAGCTTCAAATCAATGCGATGTAGAAGGCTTAGCTTCAAATCAATGCGATGTAGAAGGCTTAGCTTCAAATCAATGCAAAACACGTGATTTAGCTTCCAATCAATGCGAAGTAAAAGGATTACCTTCAAATCAATGGGAAGCAACTGGTTTATCTTCAAATACTTGTGATATACATGATTTAGCTTCAACTGCATGCCAAACAAACGTGTTAGTTTCAAATACAAGCGAAATACATGATGCAGCTTCAAATCAATGCGAAGTAGAAGGTTTAGCTTCAAATCCATGCGAATCGAATGATTTTGGATCAAATACTGGCGAATATAAATGATATAGCTTCAACTGCATTCGAAACAAACGAGTTAAATTCAAATCAATGCGAATGATATTATTTAGCTTCAAATCAATGCGAAATAGAAGGCTTAGCTTCAGATCCATTCGATACGAGCGGTTTAGCTTCAAATACTTGCGAATATATGTGATATGTCTTCAAATCCATGCTAAACACATGATTTAACTTCATACAAATGCGCAGTAGAAGACTTAGTTTCAAATCCATGCGAAACAAATGATTTAGCATCAAATACTTGCGATATAAGTGATATAGCTTCAATGCAGGCGAAACAAATGAGTAAGTTTCAAATCCATGCGAGACACATGAATTATCTTCAAATCAATTCGAAGTATAAGGCTTAGATTCAAGATCATGCGAAACGAAAGATTTAGCATCAAATACTTGCGAATATAAGTGATATAGCTTCAACTGCATGCGAAACAAACGAGTTAGCTTCAAATCCATGCGAAACAGATGGTTTAGATCCAAATCAATGCGAAGTAGAAGGTTTAGCTTCAAATCAAACCGATTCAAACGGTTTAGCTTCAAGTACTTGTGATATACATGATTTAGCTTCAACTGAATGCGAAACAAACGAGTTAGCTTCAAATCCATGCAAAACACATGACTAAGCTTCAAATGCATGCGAAACAAACGAATAACTTCAAATCCATGTGAAACACATGATTTAGCTGCAAATCAGTGCGAAGTAGGAGGCTTAGGTTCAAGTCCATGCGATTGAAGTGGTTCATCTTCAAATACATGCGAAACACATGATTTAGCTTCAACTGCATGCGAGACAAACGAGTTACCTTCAAATCCACGCGAAACACATGATTTAGCTTCAAATCAATGCGATCTAGAAGGCTTAGCTTCAAATCAATGCAAAACACGTGATTTAGATTCCAATCATTGCGAAGTAAAAGGATTACCTTCAAATCAATGCGAAGCAACTGGTTTATCTTCAAATACTTGTGATATACATGATTTAGCTTCAACTGCATGCCAAACAAACGTGTTAGTTTCAAATACAAGCGAAATACATGATGCAGCTTCAAATCAATGCGAAGTAGAAGGTTTAGCTTCAAATCCATGCGAAACGAATGATTTTGGATCAAATACTGGCGAATATAAATGATATAGCTTCAACTGCATTCGATACAAACGAGTTAAATTCAAATCAATGCGAATGATATTATTTAGCTTCAAATCAATGCGAAATAGAAGGCTAAGCTTCAATTACATGAGAAACAATTGATTTATCTTCAGATAATTCCGATATAAGTGATATAGCATCAAATGCAGGCGAAATAACCGAGTTAGCTTCAATTTCATGCGAAACACATTGTTTAGCTTAATATTCATGCGAACACATGGTTTAGCTTCAAATCAATGCGAAGTTGAAGACTTTTCTTCAAATCCATGCGAAACAAATGGTTTAGCTTCAAATGCTTGTGATATACATGATTTACCTTCAACTGCATGCGAAACAAACGAGTTCGCTTCAAATCCAGGCCAAACACATGATTTAGCTTCAAATTCATGCGAAGTAGAAGGCTTAGCTTCAGATCCATTCGATAAGAGCGGTTTAGCTTCAAATACTTGCGAATATAAGTGATATGTCTTCAAATCCATGCTAAATACATGATTTAACTTCATATTAATGCGAAGTAGAAGACTTCGTTTCAAATCTATGCGACACAAATGAATTGGATTCAAATCAGTGCGAAGTAGTAGGCTTAGCTTCAAATCCATGCGATACAAATGATTTAGCATCAAATACTTGCGATATAAGTGATATAGCTTCAATGCAGGCGAAACAAATGAGTAAGTTTCAAATCCATGCGAGACACATCAATTATCTTCAAATCATTGCGAAGTAGAAGCCTTAGATTCAAATACATAAGAAACAAACGAGTTAGACACAAATCCGTCCGAAACACATTATTTAGCTTCAAATCAATTCGAAGTATAAGGCTTAGGTTCAAGTTCATGCGAAACGAAAGATTTAGCATCAAATACTTGCGAATATAAGTGATATAGCTTCAACTGCATGCGAAACAAACGAGTTCGCTTCAAATCCAGGCCAAACACATGATTTAGCTTCAAATTCATGCGAAGTAGAAGGCTTAGCTTCAGATCCATTCGATACGAGCGGTTTAGCTTCAAATACTTGCGAATATAAGTGATATGTCTTCAAATCCATGCTAAACACATGATTTAACTTCATATTAATGCGAAGTAGAAGACTTAGTTTCAAATCTATGCGACACAAATGAATTGGATTCAAATCAGTGCGAAGTAGTAGGCTTAGCTTCAAATCCATGCGAAACTAATGATTTAGCATCAAATACTTGCGATATAAGTGATATAGCTTCAATGCAGGCGAAACAAATGAGTAAGTTTCAAATCCATGCGAGACACATGAATTATCTTCAAATCAATGCGAAGTAGCAGGATGTCTTCAAATCAATGCGAAATAAATGATTTAGCATCAAGTACTTACGATATGAGTGATATAGCTTCAACTGCATGCGAAACAGACGAGTTAGCTTCTAATCCACGCGAAATACATTATTTAGCTTCAAAACAGTGCGAATTAGAAGGCTTAGCCTCAAATCCATGCGAAACTAATGATTTAGCTTTAAATACTTGCAGTATAAATGAAAGAGCTTCAAATGCAGGGGAAACAAACGAGTTAGCTTCAAATCCATGTAGAACATATGATTTAGCTTCCAATCAATGCGATGTAGAAGTCTCAGCTTCAAATCCATGCGAAATAAATGGTTTAGCTTCAAATCAACGCGAAGTAGCAGGATGTCTTCAAATCAATGCGAAACAAATGATTTAGCATCAAGTACTTACGATATGAGTGATATAGCTTCAACTGCATGCGAAACAGTCGAGTTAACTTCTAATCCACGCGAAATACATTATTTAGCTTCAAAACAGTGCGAATTAGAAGGCTTAGCCTCAAATCCATGCGAAACTAATGATTTAGCTTTAAATACTTGCAGTATAAATGAAAGAGCTTCAAATGCAGGCGAAACAAACGAGTTAGCTTCAAATCCATGTAGAACATATGATTTAGCTTCCAATCAATGCGATGTAGAAGTCTTAGCTTCAAATCCATGCGAAATAAATGGTTTAGCTTCAAATACTAGCGATATAATTGATATAGCTTCAAATGCAGGCGAAACAAAAGAGTTAGCGTCAAATCCATGCGGAACACATGATTTAACTTCAAATCAATGCGAAGTAGGAGGCTTATCTTCAAATCCATGCGATACAAATCGTTTAGCTTCAGATACTTGTGATATACATGATTTAGCTTCAGCTGCACTCGAAACAGACGAGTTAGCTTCTAATCCACTCGAGATACATTATTTAGCTTCAAAACAGTGCGATGTAGAAGGCTTAACTTCAAATCCATGCGAAACGAATGATTTAGCTTCAAAAACTTGTGATATACATGATTTAGATTCAACTGCATGCGAAACAAACGAGTTAGCTTCAAAATCCAAGCGAAACACATGATTTGGCTCCAAATCAGTGTGAAGTAGAAGGCTTAGCTGCAAATCCGTGCCGTACGAATGATTTAGCTTCAAAAACTTGCGGTATAAATGAAATAGGTTCTAATGCAGGCGAAACAAATGAGTTAGCTTCAAATTCATGCAGAACACATGATTAAGCTACAAATGCATGCGAAACACATGATTTATCTTCAAATTTAGGCGAAACACGTGATTTAGCATCAAATACATGCGAAACAAATTGTTTAGCCGCAGATACCTATGATATACATGATTTAGCTTCAACTGCATGCGAAACAAACGAGGTAGCTTCAAATCCATGTGAAACACATGATTTAACTTCAAATCAATGTGAAGTAGAAGGCTTAGTTTCAAATCCATGTGACCCAAATCTTTGAGCTTCAAATACTTGTGATATACATGAATTAGCATCAACTGCATGCCAAACAAACGCGTTAGTTTCAAATTCAAGCGAAACACATGATGCAGCTTAAAATCAATGCGAAGTAGAAGGTATAGCTTCAAATCCATGCGAAACAAACGAGTTCGCTTCAAATCCAGGCCAAACACATGATTTAGCTTCAAATTCATGCGAAGTAGAAGGCTTAGCTTTAGATCCATGCGAAACTAGTGGTTTAGCTTCAAATACATGCGAATATAAGTGATATGTCTTCAAATCCATGCTAAACACATGATTTAACTTCATACAAATGCGAAGTAGAAGACTTAGTTTCAAATCTATGCGACACAAATGAATTGGATTCAAATCAGTGCGAAGTAGTAGGCTTAGCTTCAAATCCATGCGACACATATGATTTAGCTTCAAATACTTGCGATATAAGTGATATAGCTTCAATGCAGGCGAAACAAATGAGTAAGTTTCAAATCCATGCGAGACACATGAATTATCTTCAAATCAATTCGAAGTATAAGGCTTAGATTCAAGATCATGCGAAACGAAAGATTTAGCATCAAATACTTGCGAATATAAGTGATATAGCTTCAACTGCATGCGAAACAAACGAGTTACCTTCAAATCCATGCGAAACAGATGGTTTAGATCCAAATCAATGCGAAGTAGAAGGTTTAGCTTCAAATCAAACCGATTCAAACGGTTTAGCTTCAAGTACTTGTGATATACATGATTTAGCTTCAACTGAATGCGAAACAAACGAGTTAGCTTCAAATCCATGCAAAACACATGACTAAGCTTCAAATGCATGCGAAACAAACGAATAACTTCAAATCCATGTGAAACACATGATTTAGCTGCAAATCAGTGCGAAGTGGGAGGCTTAGTTTCAAGTCCATGCGATTGAAGTGGTTCATCTTCAAATACATGCGAAACACATGATTTAGCTTCAACTGCATGCGAAACAAACGAGTTACCTTCAAATCCACGCGAAACACATGATTTAGCTTCAAATCAATGCGATCTAGAAGGCTTAGCTTGAAATCAATGCAAAACACGTGATTTAGCTTCCAATCATTGCGAAGTAAAAGGATTACCTTCAAATAAATGCGAAGCAACTGGTTTATCTTCAAATACTTGTGATATACATGATTTAGCTTCAACTGCATGCCAAACAAACGTGTTAGTTTCAAATACAAGCGAAATACATGATGCAGCTTCAAATCAATGCGAAGTAGAAGGTTTAGCATCAAATCCATGCGAAACGAATGATTTTGGATCAAATACTGGCGAATATAAATGATATAGCTTCAACTGCATGCGAAACAAACGAGTTCGCTTCAAATCCAGGCCAAACACATGATTTAGCTTCAAATTCATGCGAAGTAGAAGGCTTAGCTTCAGATCCATTCGATAAGAGCGGTTTAGCTTCAAATACTTGCGAATATAAGTGATATGTCTTCAAATCCATGCTAAATACATGATTTTACTTCATATTAATGCGAAGTAGAAGACTTAGTTTCAAATCTATGCGACACAAATGAATTGGATTCAAATCAGTGCGAAGTAGTAGGCTTAGCTTCAAATCCATGCGAAACAAATGATTTAGCTTCAAACACTTGGGGTATATGTGATATAGCTTCAAATACAGACTAATCAAACGAGTTAGCTTCAAAATCCACGCGATACACATGATTTAGCTTCAAATACTTGCGATATAAGTGATGTAGATTCAACTGGAGGCGAAACGAACGAGTTAGCTTCAAATCCATGCGAAACACATGATTTAGCTTCAAATCAATGCGATGTAGAAGGTTTAGCTTCAAATCCATGCGATATACAAGATTTAGCTTCAAATCAATTCGATGAAGAAGGTTCAGCTTCAAATCCATGCGACACATATGATTTAGCTTCAAATACTTGCGATATAAGTGATATAGCTTCAAAAGCAGGAGGAACAAACGAGGTAGCTTCAGTTCTATGCGAAACAAATGATTTAGCTTCAAATCAATGCGAAGTAGCAGGCTTAGCTTCAAATCCATGCGAAACAAATGATTTAGCTACAAATACTCGTGATATACACTATTTAGCTACAACTGCATGCGAAACAAACGAGTTAGCTTCAAATCCATGCGAAACACATGATTTAGCTTAAAATCAATGCGATGTAGAAGGTTTAGCTTCAAATCCATGCGAAACAAATGATTGAGCTTCAAACACTTGGGATATAGGTGGTATAGCTCCAACTGCATGCGAAACAAACGAGTTACCGTCAAATCCACGCAAAACACATGAGTTAGCGTCAAATCAATGCGATGTAAAAGGTTTAGCTTCAAATCCAAGCGAAACACATGATTTAGTTTCAAATAGTTGCGATATAAGTGATATAGATTCAAATTCAGGCGAAACGAACGAGTTAGCTTCAAATCCACGCGAAACACATGATTCATTTGCAAATCAATGCGATGTAGAAGGTTCAGCTTCAAATCCATGCGAAACAAATGGTTTAGCTACAAATACTTGTGATATACATTATTTAGCTACAACTGCATGCGAAACAAACGAGTTAGCTTCAAATACATGGGATACACATGATTTAGCTTCAAATCAATGCGATGTAGAAGGTTTAGCTTCAAATCCATGCGAAACAAATGATTTAGCTTTAAATCAATGCGGAGTAGAAGTCTTAGCTTCAAATCCATGCGGAACAAATGATTTAGCTACAAATACTTGTGATATACATTATTTAGCTACAACTGCATGCGAAACAAACGGGTTAGCTTCAAATCCATGCGAAACACATGATTTAGCTTAAAATCAATGCGATGTAGAAGGTTTAGCTTCAAAACCATGCGAAACAAATGATTGAGCTTCAAACACTTGGGATATAGGTGGTATAGCTCCAACTGCACGCGAAACAAACGAGTTACCTTCAAATCCACGCGAAACACATGAGTTAGCTTCAAATCAATGCGATGTAGAAGGTTTAGCTTCAAATCCATGCGACACATATGATTTAGCTTCAAATACTTACGATATAAGTGATATAGCTTCAAAAGCAGGCGGAACAAACGATGTAGCTTCAGTTCTATGCGAAACAAATGATTAAGCTTCAAATCAATGCGAAGTAGAAGGCTTAGCTTCAAATCCATGCGAAACAAATGATTTAGCTACAAATACTTGTGATATACATTATTTAGCTACAACTGCATGCGAAACAAACGAGTTAGCTTCAAATCCATGCGAAACACATGATTTAGCTGCAAATCAATGCGATGTAGAAGGTTTAGCTTCAAATCCATGCGAAACAAATGATTGAGCTTCAAACACTTGGGATATAGGTGGTATAGCTCCAACTGCATGCGAAACAAACGAGTTACCTTCAAATCCACGCGAAATACATGAGTTAGCTTCAAATCCATGCGACACATATGATTTAGCTTCAAATACTTGCGATATAAGTGATATAGCTTCAAAAGCAGGAGGAACAAACGAGGTAGCTTCAGTTCTATGCGAAACAAATGATTTATCTTCAAATCAATGCGAAGTAGAAGGCTTAGCTTCAAATCCATGCGAAACAAATTATTTAGCTACAAATACTTGTGATATACATTATTTAGCTACAACTGCATGCGAAACAAACGAGTTACCTTCAAATCTACGCGAAACACATGTTTCAGCTTCAAATGAATGCGATGTAGAAGGTTTAGCTTCAAATCCAAGCGAATCACGTGCTTTAGCTTCCTATTAATGCGAAGTAGAAGGCTTAGCTTGTAATCCATGCGAAACACGTGATTTAGCTACAAATCAATGCGATCTAGAAGGTTTAGCTTCAAATCCATGCGATGTAGAAGGTTTAGCTTCAAATCCATGCGAAACGAATGATTTAGCATCAAATGCTTGCGAATATAAGTGATATAGCTTCAAATGCAGGCGAAACAAACGAGTTAGCTTCAGATCCATGCGAAACACATGATTTAGTTGCAAATCAATGCGATGTAGAGGGTTTAGCTTCAAATCCATGCGATACACAAGATTTAGCTTCCAATCAATGCGATGTAGAAAGTTCAGCTTCAAATCCATGCGACGCACATGATTTAGCTTCAAATACTTGCGATATAAGTGATATAGCTTCAAAATCTGGAGGAACAAACGAGGTAGCTTCAATTCCATGCGAAACAAATGATTTAGCTTGAAATCAATGCGAAGTAGAGGGCTTAGCATCAAATCCATGCGAAACGAATGGTTTAGCTACAAATACTTGTGATATACATTATTTAGCTACAACTGCATGCGAAACAAACGAGTTAGCTTCAAATACATGGGATACACGTGATTTAGCTACAAATCAATGCGATGTAGAAGGTTTAGCTTCAAATCCATGCGAAACAAATGGTTTAGCTACAAATACTTGTGATATACATTATTTAGCTACAACTGCATGCGAAACAAACGAGTTAGCTTCAAATCCATGCGAAACACATGATTTAGATTCAAATCAATGCGATGTAGAAGGTTTAGCTTCAAATCCATGCGATTCACAAGATTTTGCTTTAAATCATGCGATGTAGTAGGTTCAGCTTCAAATCCATGAGACACATATGATTTAGCTTCAAATACTTGCGATATAAGTGATATAGCTTCAAAAGCAGGAGGAACAAACTAGGTAGCTTCAGTTCTATGCGAAACAAACGATTTAGCTTCAAATCAATGCGAAGTAGAAGGCTTAGCTTCAAATCCATGCGAAACAAATGATTTAGCTACAAATACTTGTGATATAAATTATTAAGCTTCAACTGCATGCGAAACAAACGAGTTGCCTTCAAATCCACGCGAAACACATGAGTTAGCTTCAAATCAATGCGATGTAGAAGGTTTAGCTTCAAATCCATACGAAACAAATGATTGAGGTTCAAACACTTGGGATAAATGTGATATAGCTTCAACTGCATGCGAAACAATCGAGTTACCTTCAAATCCACGCGAAACACATGAATTGGTTCAAATAAATGCGATGTAGAAGGTTTTGCTTCAAATCCAAGCGAAAAACATGATTTAGCTTCAAATACTTGCGATATAAGTAATATAGATTCAAATACAGGCGAAACGAACGAGTTAGCTTCAAAGCCATGCGAAACACATGATTCATTTGCAAATCAATACGATGTAGAAGGTTCAGCTTCAAATCCATGCAAAACACGTGATTTAGCTTCCAATTAATGCGAAGGAGAAGGCTTAGCTTCAAATCCATGCGAAACAAATGGTTTAGCTTCAAATACTTGTGATATACGTTATTTAGATTTAACTGTATGCGCAACGAACGAGTTAGCTTGAAATGCAAGCGAAACACATGATTTAGCTGCAAATCAATGCGATGTAGAAGGTTTAGCTCCAAATCCATGCGAAACAAATGATTTAGCTTCAAACACTTGGCGTATACGTGATATAGCTTCAAATGCAGACTAATCAAACGAGTTAGCTTCAAAATCCACGCGACACACATGATTTAGCTTCAAATACTTGCGATATAAGTGATGTAGATTCAACTGCAGGCCAAACGAACGAGTTAGCTTCAAATCCATGCGAAACACATGATTTAGCTTCAAATCAATGCGATGTAGAAGGTTTAGCTTCAAATCCATGCGATACACAAGATTTAGCTTCAAATCAATTCGATGAAGAAGGTTCAGCTTCAAATCCATGCGACACATATGATTTAGCTTCAAATACTTGCGATATAAGTGATATAGCTTCAAAAGCAGGAGGAACAAACGAGGTAGCTTCAGTTCTATGCGAAACAAATGATTTAGCTTCAAATCTATGCGAAGTAGCAGGCTTAGCTTCAAATCCATGCGAAACAAATGATTTAGCTACAAATACTCGTGATATACACTATTTAGCTACAACTGCATGCGAAACAAACGAGTTAGCTTCAAATCCATGCGAAACACATGATTTAGCTTAAAATCAATGCGATGTAGACGGTTTAGCTTTAAATCCATGCGAAACAAATGATTGAGCTTCATACACTTGGGATATAGGTGTTATAGCTTCAACTGCATGCGAAACAAACGAGTTACCTTCAAATCCACGCGAAACACATGAGTTAGCTTCAAATCAATGCGATGTAGAAGGTTTAGCTTCAAATCCATGCGAAACACATGATTTATCTGCAAATCAATGCGATGTAGAAGGTTTAGCTCCAAATCCATGCGAAACAAATGATTTAGCTTCAAACACTTGGGGTATAAGTGATATAGCTTCAAATGCAGACTAATCAAACGAGTTAGCTTCAAAATCCACGCGATACACATGATTTAGCTTCAAATACTTGCTATATAAGTGATGTAGATTCAACTGCAGGCGCAACGAACGAGTTAGCTTCAAATGCATGCGAAACACATGATTTAGCAGCAAATCAATGCGATCTAGAAGGTTTAGCTCCAAATCCATGCGAAACAAATGATTTAGCTTCAAACACTTGGGGTATATGTGATATAGCTTCAAATACAGACTAATCAAACGAGTTAGCTTCAAAATCCACGCGATATACATGATTTAGCTTCAAATACTTGCGATATAAGTGATGTAGATTCAACTGGAGGCGAAACGAACGAGTTAGCTTCAAATCCATGCGAAACACATGATTTAGCTTCAAATCAATGCGATGTAGAAGGTTTAGCTCCAAATCCATGCGAAACAAATGATTTAGCTTCAAACACTTGGGGTATATGTGATATAGCTTCAAATACAGACTAATCAAACGAGTTAGCTTCAAAATCCACGCGATACACATGATTTAGCTTCAAATACTTGCGATATAAGTGATGTAGATTCAACTGGAGGCGAAACGAACGAGTTAGCTTCAAATCCATGCGAAACACATGATTTAGCTTCAAATCAATGCGATGTAGAAGGTTTAGCTTCAAATCCATGCGATATACAAGATTTAGCTTCAAATCAATTCGATGAAGAAGGTTCAGCTTCAAATCCATGCGACACATATGATTTAGCTTCAAATACTTGCGATATAAGTGATATAGCTTCAAAAGCAGGAGGAACAAACGAGGTAGCTTCAGTTCTATGCGAAACAAATGATTTAGCTTCAAATCAATGCGAAGTAGCAGGCTTAGCTTCAAATCCATGCGAAACAAATGATTTAGCTTCAAACACTTGGGGTATATGTGATATAGCTTCAAATACAGACTAATCAAACGAGTTAGCTTCAAAATCCACGCGATACACATGATTTAGCTTCAAATACTTGCGATATAAGTGATGTAGATTCAACTGGAGGCGAAACGAACGAGTTAGCTTCAAATCCATGCGAAACACATGATTTAGCTTCAAATCAATGCGATGTAGAAGGTTTAGCTTCAAATCCATGCGATATACAAGATTTAGCTTCAAATCAATTCGATGAAGAAGGTTCAGCTTCAAATCCATGCGACACATATGATTTAGCTTCAAATACTTGCGATATAAGTGATATAGCTTCAAAAGCAGGAGGAACAAACGAGGTAGCTTCAGTTCTATGCGAAACAAATGATTTAGCTTCAAATCAATGCGAAGTAGCAGGCTTAGCTTCAAATCCATGCGAAACAAATGATTTAGCTACAAATACTCGTGATATACACTATTTAGCTACAACTGCATGCGAAACAAACGAGTTAGCTCCAAATCCATGCGAAACACATGATTTAGCTTAAAATCAATGCGATGTAGAAGGTTTAGCTTCAAATCCATGCGAAACAAATGATTGAGCTTCAAACACTTGGGATATAGGTGGTATAGCTCCAACTGCATGCGAAACAAACGAGTTACCGTCAAATCCACGCAAAACACATGAGTTAGCGTCAAATCAATGCGATGTAAAAGGTTTAGCTTCAAATCCAAGCGAAACACATGATTTAGTTTCAAATAGTTGCGATATAAGTGATATAGATTCAAATTCAGGCGAAACGAACGAGTTAGCTTCAAATCCACGCGAAACACATGATTCATTTGCAAATCAATGCGATGTAGAAGGTTCAGCTTCAAATCCATGCGAAACAAATGGTTTAGCTACAAATACTTGTGATATACATTATTTAGCTACAACTGCATGCGAAACAAACGAGTTAGCTTCAAATACATGGGATACACATGATTTAGCTTCAAATCAATGCGATGTAGAAGGTTTAGCTTCAAATCCATGCGAAACAAATGATTTAGCTTTAAATCAATGCGGAGTAGAAGTCTTAGCTTCAAATCCATGCGGAACAAATGATTTAGCTACAAATACTTGTGATATACATTATTTAGCTACAACTGCATGCGAAACAAACGGGTTAGCTTCAAATCCATGCGAAACACATGATTTAGCTTAAAATCAATGCGATGTAGAAGGTTTAGCTTCAAAACCATGCGAAACAAATGATTGAGCTTCAAACACTTGGGATATAGGTGGTATAGCTCCAACTGCACGCGAAACAAACGAGTTACCTTCAAATCCACGCGAAACACATGAGTTAGCTTCAAATCAATGCGATGTAGAAGGTTTAGCTTCAAATCCATGTGACACATATGATTTAGCTTCAAATACTTACGATATAAGTGATATAGCTTCAAAAGCAGGCGGCACAAACGATGTAGCTTCAGTTCTATGCGAAACAAATGATTAAGCTTCAAATCAATGCGAAGTAGAAGGCTTAGCTTCAAATCCATGCGAAACAAATTATTTAGCTACAAATACTTGTGATATACATTATTTAGCTACAACTGCATGCGAAACAAACGAGTTAGCTTCAAATCCATGCGAAACACATGATTTAGCTGCAAATCAATGCGATGTAGAAGGTTTAGCTTCAAATCCAAGCGAATCACATGCTTTAGCTTCCTATTAATGCGAAGTAGAAGGCTTAGCTTGTAATCCATGCGAAACACGTGATTTAGCTACAAATCAATGCGATCTAGAAGGTTTAGCTTCAAATCCATGCGATGTAGAAGGTTTAGCTTCAAATCCATGCGAAACGAATGATTTAGCATCAAATGCTTGCGAATATAAGTGATATAGCTTCAAATGCAGGCGAAACAAACGAGTTAGCTTCAGATCCATGCGAAACACATGATTTAGTTGCAAATCAATGCGATGTAGAGGGTTTAGCTTCAAATCCATGCGATACACAAGATTTAGCTTCCAATCAATGCGATGTAGAAGGTTCAGCTTCAAATCCATGCGACACATATGATTTAGCTTCAAATACTTGCGATATAAGTGATATAGCTTCAAAAGCAGGAGGAACAAACGAGGTAGCTTCAGTTCTATGCGAAAGAAATGATTTAGCTTCAAATCTATGCGAAGTAGCAGGCTTAGCTTCAAATCCATGCGAAACAAATGATTTAGCTACAAATACTCGTGATATACACTATTTAGCTACAACTGCATGCGAAACAAACGAGTTAGCTTCAAATCCATGCGAAACACATGATTTAGCTTAAAATCAATGCGATGTAGACGGTTTAGCTTTAAATCCATGCGAAACAAATGATTGAGCTTCATACACTTGGGATATAGGTGTTATAGCTTCAACTGCATGCGAAACAAACGAGTTACCTTCAAATCCACGCGAAACACATGAGTTAGCTTCAAATCAATGCGATGTAGAAGGTTTAGCTTCAAATCCATGCGAAACACATGATTTATCTGCAAATCAATGCGATGTAGAAGGTTTAGCTCCAAATCCATGCGAAACAAATGATTTAGCTTCAAACACTTGGGGTATAAGTGATATAGCTTCAAATGCAGACTAATCAAACGAGTTAGCTTCAAAATCCACGCGATACACATGATTTAGCTTCAAATACTTGCTATATAAGTGATGTAGATTCAACTGCAGGCGCAACGAACGAGTTAGCTTCAAATGCATGCGAAACACATGATTTAGCAGCAAATCAATGCGATCTAGAAGGTTTAGCTCCAAATCCATGCGAAACAAATGATTTAGCTTCAAACACTTGGGGTATATGTGATATAGCTTCAAATACAGACTAATCAAACGAGTTAGCTTCAAAATCCACGCGATATACATGATTTAGCTTCAAATACTTGCGATATAAGTGATGTAGATTCAACTGGAGGCGAAACGAACGAGTTAGCTTCAAATCCATGCGAAACACATGATTTAGCTTCAAATCAATGCGATGTAGAAGGTTTAGCTCCAAATCCATGCGAAACAAATGATTTAGCTTCAAACACTTGGGGTATATGTGATATAGCTTCAAATACAGACTAATCAAACGAGTTAGCTTCAAAATCCACGCGATACACATGATTTAGCTTCAAATACTTGCGATATAAGTGATGTAGATTCAACTGGAGGCGAAACGAACGAGTTAGCTTCAAATCCATGCGAAACACATGATTTAGCTTCAAATCAATGCGATGTAGAAGGTTTAGCTTCAAATCCATGCGATATACAAGATTTAGCTTCAAATCAATTCGATGAAGAAGGTTCAGCTTCAAATCCATGCGACACATATGATTTAGCTTCAAATACTTGCGATATAAGTGATATAGCTTCAAAAGCAGGAGGAACAAACGAGGTAGCTTCAGTTCTATGCGAAACAAATGATTTAGCTTCAAATCAATGCGAAGTAGCAGGCTTAGCTTCAAATCCATGCGAAACAAATGATTTAGCTTCAAACACTTGGGGTATATGTGATATAGCTTCAAATACAGACTAATCAAACGAGTTAGCTTCAAAATCCACGCGATACACATGATTTAGCTTCAAATACTTGCGATATAAGTGATGTAGATTCAACTGGAGGCGAAACGAACGAGTTAGCTTCAAATCCATGCGAAACACATGATTTAGCTTCAAATCAATGCGATGTAGAAGGTTTAGCTTCAAATCCATGCGATATACAAGATTTAGCTTCAAATCAATTCGATGAAGAAGGTTCAGCTTCAAATCCATGCGACACATATGATTTAGCTTCAAATACTTGCGATATAAGTGATATAGCTTCAAAAGCAGGAGGAACAAACGAGGTAGCTTCAGTTCTATGCGAAACAAATGATTTAGCTTCAAATCAATGCGAAGTAGCAGGCTTAGCTTCAAATCCATGCGAAACAAATGATTTAGCTACAAATACTCGTGATATACACTATTTAGCTACAACTGCATGCGAAACAAACGAGTTAGCTTCAAATCCATGCGAAACACATGATTTAGCTTAAAATCAATGCGATGTAGAAGGTTTAGCTTCAAATCCATGCGAAACAAATGATTGAGCTTCAAACACTTGGGATATAGGTGGTATAGCTCCAACTGCATGCGAAACAAACGAGTTACCGTCAAATCCACGCAAAACACATGAGTTAGCGTCAAATCAATGCGATGTAAAAGGTTTAGCTTCAAATCCAAGCGAAACACATGATTTAGTTTCAAATAGTTGCTATATAAGTGATATAGATTCAAATTCAGGCGAAACGAACGAGTTAGCTTCAAATCCACGCGAAACACATGATTCATTTGCAAATCAATGCGATGTAGAAGGTTCAGCTTCAAATCCATGCGAAACAAATGGTTTAGCTACAAATACTTGTGATATACATTATTTAGCTACAACTGCATGCGAAACAAACGAGTTAGCTTCAAATACATGGGATACACATGATTTAGCTTCAAATCAATGCGATGTAGAAGGTTTAGCTTCAAATCCATGCGAAACAAATGATTTAGCTTTAAATCAATGCGGAGTAGAAGTCTTAGCTTCAAATCCATGCGGAACAAATGATTTAGCTACAAATACTTGTGATATACATTATTTAGCTACAACTGCATGCGAAACAAACGGGTTAGCTTCAAATCCATGCGAAACACATGATTTAGCTTAAAATCAATGCGATGTAGAAGGTTTAGCTTCAAAACCATGCGAAACAAATGATTGAGCTTCAAACACTTGGGATATAGGTGGTATAGCTCCAACTGCACGCGAAACAAACGAGTTACCTTCAAATCCACGCGAAACACATGAGTTAGCTTCAAATCAATGCGATGTAGAAGGTTTAGCTTCAAATCCATGCGACACATATGATTTAGCTTCAAATACTTACGATATAAGTGATATAGCTTCAAAAGCAGGCGGCACAAACGATGTAGCTTCAGTTCTATGCGAAACAAATGATTAAGCTTCAAATCAATGCGAAGTAGAAGGCTTAGCTTCAAATCCATGCGAAACAAATGATTTAGCTACAAATACTTGTGATATACATTATTTAGCTACAACTGCATGCGAAACAAACGAGTTAGCTTCAAATCCATGCGAAACACATGATTTAGCTGCAAATCAATGCGATGTAGAAGGTTTAGCTTCAAATCCATGCGAAACAAATGATTGAGCTTCAAACACTTGGGATATAGGTGGTATAGCTCCAACTGCATGCGAAACAAAGGAGTTACCTTCAAATCCACGCGAAATACATGAGTTAGCTTCAAATCCATGCGACACATATGATTTAGCTTCAAATACTTGCGATATAAGTGATATAGCTTCAAAAGCAGGAGGAACAAACGAGGTAGCTTCAGTTCTATGCGAAACAAATGATTTATCTTCAAATCAATGCGAAGTAGAAGGCTTAGCTTCAAATCCATGCGAAACAAATTATTTAGCTACAAATACTTGTGATATACATTATTTAGCTACAACTGCATGCGAAACAAACGAGTTACCTTCAAATCTACGCGAAACACATGTTTCATCTTCAAATGAATGCGATGTAGAAGGTTTAGCTTCAAATCCAAGCGAATCACATGCTTTAGCTTCCTATTAATGCGAAGTAGAAGGCTTAGCTTGTAATCCATGCGAAACACGTGATTTAGCTACAAATCAATGCGATCTAGAAGGTTTAGCTTCAAATCCATGCGATGTAGAAGGTTTAGCTTCAAATCCATGCGAAACGAATGATTTAGCATCAAATGCTTGCGAATATAAGTGATATAGCTTCAAATGCAGGCGAAACAAACGAGTTAGCTTCAGATCCATGCGAAACACATGATTTAGTTGCAAATCAATGCGATGTAGAGGGTTTAGCTTCAAATCCATGCGATACACAAGATTTAGCTTCCAATCAATGCGATGTAGAAAGTTCAGCTTCAAATCCATGCGACGCACATGATTTAGCTTCAAATACTTGCGATATAAGTGATATAGCTTCAAAATCTGGAGGAACAAACGAGGTAGCTTCAATTCCATGCGAAACAAATGATTTAGCTTGAAATCAATGCGAAGTAGAGGGCTTAGCATCAAATCCATGCGAAACGAATGGTTTAGCTACAAATACTTGTGATATACATTATTTAGCTACAACTGCATGCGAAACAAACGAGTTAGCTTCAAATACATGGGATACACGTGATTTAGCTACAAATCAATGCGATCTAGAAGGTTTAGCTTCAAATCCATGCGATGTAGAAGGTTTAGCTTCAAATCCATGCGAAACGAATGATTTAGCATCAAATGCTTGCGAATCTATGTGATATAGCTTCAAATGCAGGCGAAACAAACGAGTTAGCTTCAGATCCATGCGAAACACATGATTTAGTTGCAAATCAATGCGATGTAGAGGGTTTAGCTTCAAATCCATGCGATACACAAGATTTAGCTTCCAATCAATGCGATGTAGAAAGTTCAGCTTCAAATCCATGCGACGCACATGATTTAGCTTCAAATACTTGCGATATATGTGATATAGCTTCAAAATCTGGAGGAACAAACGAGGTAGCTTCAATTCCATGCGAAACAAATGATTTAGCTTCAAATCAATGCGAAGTAGAGGGCTTAGCTTCAAATCCATGCGAAACGAATGGTTTAGCTACAAATACTTGTGATATACATTATTTAGCTACAACTGCATGCGAAACAAACGAGTTAGCTTCAAATCCATGCGAAACACATGATTTAGCTGCAAATCAATGCGATGTAGAAGGTTTAGCTTCAAATCCATGCGAAACAAATGATTGAGCTTCAAACACTTGGGATATAGGTGGTATAGCTCCAACTGCATGCGAAACAAACGAGTTACCTTCAAATCCACGCGAAATACATGAGTTAGCTTCAAATCCATGCGACACATATGATTTAGCTTCAAATACTTGCGATATAAGTGATATAGCTTCAAAAGCAGGAGGAACAAACGAGGTAGCTTCAGTTCTATGCGAAACAAATGATTTATCTTCAAATCAATGCGAAGTAGAAGGCTTAGCTTCAAATCCATGCGAAACAAATTATTTAGCTACAAATACTTGTTATATACATTATTTAGCTACAACTGCATGCGAAACAAACGAGTTACCTTCAAATCCACGCGAAACACATGTTTCAGCTTCAAATGAATGCGATGTAGAAGGTTTAGCTTCAAATCCAAGCGAATCACGTGCTTTTGCTTCCTATTAATGCGAAGTAGATGGCTTAGCTTGTAATCCATGCGAAACACGTGATTTAGCTACAAATCAATGCGATCTAGAAGGTTTAGCTTCAAATCCTTGCGATACACAAGATTTAGCTTCCAATCAATGCGATGTAGAAAGTTCAGCTTCAAATCCATGCGACGCACATGATTTAGCTTCAAATACTTGCGATATAAGTGATATAGCTTCAAAATCTGGAGGAACAAACGAGGTAGCTTCAATTCCATGCGAAACAAATGATTTAGCTTCAAATCAATGCGAAGTAGAGGGCTTAGCTTCAAATCCATGCGAAACAAATGGTTTAGCTACAAATACTTGTGATATACATTATTTAGCTACAACTGCATGCGAAACAAACGAGTTAGCTTCAAATACATGGGATACACATGATTTAGCTTCAAATCAATGCGATGTAGAAGGTTTAGCTTCAAATCCATGCGAAACAAATGGTTTAGCTACAAATACTTGTGATATACATTATTTAGCTACAACTGCATGCGAAACAAACGAGTTAGCTTCAAATCCATGCGAAACACATGATTTAGATTCAAATCAATGCGATGTAGAAGGTTTAGCTTCAAATCCATGCGATTTACAAGATTTAGCTTCAAATCAATGCGATGTAGAAGGTTCAGCTTCAAATCCATGCGACACATATGATTTAGCTGCAAATACTTGCGATATAAGTGATATAGCTTCAAAAGCAGGAGGAACAAACGAGGTAGCTTCAATTCCACGCGAAACAAATGATTTAGCTTCAAATCAATGCGAAGTAGAAGGCTCAGCTTCAAATCCATGCGAAACAAATGGTTTAGCTACAAATACTTGTGATATACATTATTTATCTACAACTGCATGCGAAACAAACGAGTTAGCTTCAAATACATGGGATACACATGATTTAGCTTCAAATCAATGCGATGTAGAAGGTTTAGCTTCAAATCCATGCGAAACAAATGGTTTAGCTACAAATACTTGTGATATACATTATTTAGCTACAACTGCATGCGAAACAAACGAGTTAGCTTCAAATCCATGCGAAACACATGATTTAGATTCAAATCAATGCGATGTAGAAGGTTTAGCTCCAAATCCATGCGATACACAAGATTTTGCTTTAAATCATGCGATGTAGTAGGTTCAGCTTCAAATCCATGAGACACATATGATTTAGCTTCAAATACTTGCGATATAAGTGATATAGCTTCAAAAGCAGGAGGAACAAACTAGGTAGCTTCAGTTCTATGCGAAACAAACGATTTAGCTTCAAATCAATGCGAAGTAGAAGCCTTAGCTTCAAATCCATGCGAAACAAATGATTTAGCTGCAAATACTTGTGATATAAATTATTAAGCTTCAACTGCATGCGAAACAAACGAGTTGCCTTCAAATCCACGCGAAACACATGAGTTAGCTTCAAATCAATGCGATGTAGAAGGTTTAGCTTCAAATCCATACGAAACAAATGATTGAGGTTCAAACACTTGGGATAAATGTGATATAGCTTCAACTGCATGCGAAACAATCGAGTTACCTTCAAATCCACGCGAAACACATGAATTGGTTCAAATAAATGCGATGTAGAAGGTTTTGCTTCAAATCCAAGCGAAAAACATGGTTTAGCTTCAAATACTTGCGAAA
The DNA here is from genome assembly GCF_051020955.1 of Megalopta genalis. Taxonomy (NCBI): domain Eukaryota; kingdom Metazoa; phylum Arthropoda; class Insecta; order Hymenoptera; family Halictidae; genus Megalopta; species Megalopta genalis. The sequence goes on from NW_027476828.1 coordinate 78,262, forward strand.
AAAGTAATATAGATTCAAATACAGGCGAAACGAACGAGTTAGCTTCAAAGCCATGCGAAACACATGATTCATTTGCAAATCAATGCGATGTAGAAGGTTCAGCTTCAAATCCATGCAAAACACGTGATTTAGCTTCCAATTAATGCGAAGGAGAAGGCTTAGCTTCCAATCCATGCGAAACAAATGGTTTAGCTTCAAATACTTGTGATATACGTTATTTAGATTTAACTGTATGCGCAACGAACGAGTTAGCTTGAAATGCAAGCGAAACACATGATTTAGCTGCAAATCAATGCGATGTAGAAGGTTTAGCTCCAAATCCATGCGAAACAAATGATTTAGCTTCAAACACTTGGCGTATACGTGATATAGCTTCAAATGCAGACTAATCAAACGAGTTAGCTTCAAAATCCACGCGATACACATGATTTAGCTTCAAATACTTGCGATATAAGTGATGTAGATTCAACTGCAGGCCAAACGAACGAGTTAGCTTCAAATCTATGCGAAACACATGATTTAGCTTCAAATCAATGCGATGTAGAAGGTTTAGCTTCAAATCCATGCGATACACAAGATTTAGCTTCAAATCAATTCGATGAAGAAGGTTCAGCTTCAAATCCATGCGACACATATGATTTAGCTTCAAATACTTGCGATATAAGTGATATAGCTTCAAAAGCAGGAGGAACAAACGAGGTAGCTTCAGTTCTATGCGAAACAAATGATTTAGCTTCAAATCTATGCGAAGTAGCAGGCTTAGCTTCAAATCCATGCGAAACAAATGATTTAGCTACAAATACTCGTGATATACACTATTTAGCTACAACTGCATGCGAAACAAACGAGTTAGCTTCAAATCCATGCGAAACACATGATTTAGCTTAAAATCAATGCGATGTAGACGGTTTAGCTTTAAATCCATGCGAAACAAATGATTGAGCTTCATACACTTGGGATATAGGTGTTATAGCTTCAACTGCATGCGAAACAAACGAGTTACCTTCAAATCCACGCGAAACACATGAGTTAGCTTCAAATCAATGCGATGTAGAAGGTTTAGCTTCAAATCCATGCGAAACACATGATTTAGCTGCAAATCAATGCGATGTAGAAGGTTTAGCTCCAAATCCATGCGAAACAAATGATTTAGCTTCAAACACTTGGGGTATAAGTGATATAGCTTCAAATGCAGACTAATCAAACGAGTTAGCTTCAAAATCCACGCGATACACATGATTTAGCTTCAAATACTTGCTATATAAGTGATGTAGATTCAACTGCATGCGAAACAAACGAGTTAGCTTCAAATCCATGCGAAACACATGATTTAGATTCAAATCAATGCGATGTAGAAGGTTTAGCTTCAAATCCATGCGATTTACAAGATTTAGCTTCAAATCAATGCGATGTAGAAGGTTCAGCTTCAAATCCATGCGACACATATGATTTAGCTGCAAATACTTGCGATATAAGTGATATAGCTTCAAAAGCAGGAGGAACAAACGAGGTAGCTTCAATTCCACGCGAAACAAATGATTTAGCTTCAAATCAATGCGAAGTAGAAGGCTCAGCTTCAAATCCATGCGAAACAAATGGTTTAGCTACAAATACTTGTGATATACATTATTTATCTACAACTGCATGCGAAACAAACGAGTTAGCTTCAAATACATGGGATACACATGATTTAGCTTCAAATCAATGCGATGTAGAAGGTTTAGCTTCAAATCCATGCGAAACAAATGGTTTAGCTACAAATACTTGTGATATACATTATTTAGCTTCAACTGCATGCGAAACAAACGAGTTGCCTTCAAATCCACGCGAAACACATGAGTTAGCTTCAAATCAATGCGATGTAGAAGGTTTAGCTTCAAATCCATACGAAACAAATGATTGAGGTTCAAACACTTGGGATAAATGTGATATAGCTTCAACTGCATGCGAAACAATCGAGTTACCTTCAAATCCACGCGAAACACATGAATTGGTTCAAATAAATGCGATGTAGAAGGTTTTGCTTCAAATCCAAGCGAAAAACATGATTTAGCTTCAAATACTTGCGAAAAAAGTAATATAGATTCAAATACAGGCGAAACGAACGAGTTAGCTTCAATGCCATGCGAAACACATGATTCATTTGCAAATCAATGCGATGTAGAAGGTTCAGGTTCAAATCCATGCAAAACACGTGATTTAGCTTCCAATTAATGCGAAGGAGAAGGCTTAGCTTCAAATCCATGCGAAACAAATGGTTTAGCTTCAAATACTTGTGATATACGTTATTTAGATTTAACTGTATGCGCAACGAACGAGTTAGCTTGAAATGCAAGCGAAACACATGATTTAGCTGCAAATCAATGCGATGTAGAAGGTTTAGCTCCAAATCCATGCGAAACAAATGATTTAGCTTCAAACACTTGGCGTATACGTGATATAGCTTCAAATGCAGACTAATCAAACGAGTTAGCTTCAAAATCCACGCGATACACATGATTTAGCTTCAAATACTTGCGATATAAGTGATGTAGATTCAACTGCAGGCCAAACGAACGAGTTAGCTTCAAATCCATGCGAAACACATGATTTAGCTTCAAATCAATGCGATGTAGAAGGTTTAGCTTCAAATCCATGCGAAACAAATGATTGAGCTTCATACACTTGGGATATAGGTGTTATAGCTTCAACTGCATGCGAAACAAACGAGTTACCTTCAAATCCACGCGAAACACATGAGTTAGCTTCAAATCAATGCGATGTAGCAGGCTTAGCTTCAAATCCATGCGAAACAAATGATTTAGCTACAAATACTCGTGATATACACTATTTAGCTACAACTGCATGCGAAACAAACGAGTTAGCTTCAAATCCATGCGAAACACATGATTTAGCTTAAAATCAATGCGATGTAGACGGTTTAGCTTTAAATCCATGCGAAACAAATGATTGAGCTTCATACACTTGGGATATAGGTGTTATAGCTTCAACTGCATGCGAAACAAACGAGTTACCTTCAAATCCACGCGAAACACATGAGTTAGCTTCAAATCAATGCGATGTAGAAGGTTTAGCTTCAAATCCATGCGAAACACATGATTTAGCTGCAAATCAATGCGATGTAGAAGGTTTAGCTCCAAATCCATGCGAAACAAATGATTTAGCTTCAAACACTTGGGGTATAAGTGATATAGCTTCAAATGCAGACTAATCAAACGAGTTAGCTTCAAAATCCACGCGATACACATGATTTAGCTTCAAATACTTGCTATATAAGTGATGTAGATTCAACTGCAGGCGCAACGAACGAGTTAGCTTCAAATCCATGCGGAACACATGATTTAGCTGCAAATCAATGCGATGTAGAAGGTCTAGCTTCAAATCCATGCGATACACAAGATTTAGCTTCAAATCAATTCGATGAAGAAGGTTCAGCTTCAAATCCATGCGACACATATGATTTAGCTTCAAATACTTGCGATATAAGTGATATAGCTTCAAAAGTAGGAGGAACAAACGAGGTAGCTTCAGTTCTATGCGAAACAAATGATTTAGCTTCAAATCTATGCGAAGTAGCAGGCTTAGCTTCAAATCCATGCGACACATATGATTTAGCTTCAAATACTTGCGATATAAGTGATATAGCTTCAAAAGCAGGAGGAACAAACGAGGTAGCTTCAGTTCTATGCGAAACAAATGATTTAGCTTCAAATCTATGCGAAGTAGCAGGCTTAGCTTCAAATCCATGCGACACATATGATTTAGCTTCAAATACTTGCGATATAAGTGATATAGCTTCAAAAGCAGGAGGAACAAACGAGGTAGCTTCAGTTCTATGCGAAGCAAATGATTTAGCTTCAAATGAATGCGAAGTAGACGGCTTAGCTTCAAATCCATGCGAAACAAATGATTTAGCTACAAATACTTGTGATATACATTATTTAGCTACAACTGCATGCGAAACAAACGAGTTAGCTTCAAATACATGCGAAACACATGATTTAGGTTCAAATCAATGCGATGTAGAAGGTTTAGCTTCAAATCCATGCCAAACACGTGATTTAGCTTCCTATTAGTGCGAAGTAGAAGGCTTAGCTTCAAATCCATGCGAAACAAATGATTTAGCTTCAAATCAATGCGGAGTAGAAGTCTTAGCTTCAAATCCATGCGAAACAAATGGTTTAGCTACAAATACTTGTGATATACATTATTTAGCTACAACTGCATGCGAAACAAACGAGTTATCTTCAGATCGATGCGAAACACATGATTTAGCTTAAAATCAGTGCGATGTAGAAGGTTTAGCTTCAAATCCATGCGATACACAAGATTTAGCTTCAAATCAATGCGATGTAGAAAGTTCAGCTTCAAATCCATGCGACGCACATGATTTAGCTTCAAATACTTGCGATATAATTGATATAGCTTCAAAATCTGGAGGAACAAACGAGGTAGCATCAATTCCATGCGAAACAAATGATTTAGCTTCAAATCAATGCGAAGTAGAGGGCTTAGCTTCAAATCCATGCGAAACAAATGGTTTAGCTACAAATACTTGTGATATACATTATTTAGCTACAACTGCATGCGAAACAAACGAATTAGCTTCAAATACATGGGATACACATGATTTTGCTTCAAATCAATGCGATGTAGTAGGTTTAGCTTCAAATCCATGCGAAACAAATGGTTTAGCTACAAATACTTGTGATATACATTATTTACCTACAACTGCATGCGAAACAAACGAGTTATCTTCAAATCCATGCGAATCACATGATTTAGATTCAAATCAATGCGATGTAGAAGGTTTAGCTTCAAATCCATGCGATTTACAAGATTTAGCTTCAAATCAATGCGATGTAGAAGGTTCAGCTTCAAATTCATGCGACACATATGATTTAGCTTCAAATCAATGCGATGTAGAAGGTTTAGCTTCAAATCCATGCGATACACAAGATTTAGCTTCAAATCAATGCGATGTAGAAAGTTCAGCTTCAAATCCATGCGACGCACATGATTTAGCTTCAAATACTTGCGATATAATTGATATAGCTTCAAAATCTGGAGGAACAAACGAGGTAGCATCAATTCCATGCGAAACAAATGATTTAGCTTCAAATCAATGCAAAGTAGAGGGCTTAGCTTCAAATCCATGCGAAACAAATGGTTTAGCTACAAATACTTGTGATATACATTATTTAGCTACAACTGCATGCGAAACAAACGAGTTAGCTTCAAATCCATGCGAAACACATGATTTAGCTGCAAATCAATGCGATGTAGAAGGTTTAGCTTCAAATCCATGCGAAACAAATGATTGAGCTTCAAACACTTGGGATATAGGTGGTATAGCTCCAACTGCATGCGAAACAAACGAGTTACCTTCAAATCCACGCGAAATACATGAGTTAGCTTCAAATCCATGCGACACATATGATTTAGCTTCAAATACTTGCGATATAAGTGATATAGCTTCAAAAGCAGGAGGAACAAACGAGGTAGCTTCAGTTCTATGCGAAACAAATGATTTATCTTCAAATCAATGCGAAGTAGAAGGCTTAGCTTCAAATCCATGCGAAACAAATTATTTAGCTACAAATACTTGTTATATACATTATTTAGCTACAACTGCATGCGAAACAAACGAGTTACCTTCAAATCCACGCGAAACACATGTTTCAGCTTCAAATGAATGCGATGTAGAAGGTTTAGCTTCAAATCCAAGCGAATCACGTGCTTTTGCTTCCTATTAATGCGAAGTAGAAGGCTTAGCTTGTAATCCATGCGAAACACGTGATTTAGCTACAAATCAATGCGATCTAGAAGGTTTAGCTTCAAATCCATGCGATACACAAGATTTAGCTTCCAATCAATGCGATGTAGAAAGTTCAGCTTCAAATCCATGCGACGCACATGATTTAGCTTCAAATACTTGCGATATAAGTGATATAGCTTCAAAATCTGGAGGAACAAACGAGGTAGCTTCAATTCCATGCGAAACAAATGATTTAGCTTCAAATCAATGCGAAGTAGAGGGCTTAGCTTCAAATCCATGCGAAACAAATGGTTTAGCTACAAATACTTGTGATATACATTATTTAGCTACAACTGCATGCGAAACAAACGAGTTAGCTTCAAATACATGGGATACACATGATTTAGCTTCAAATCAATGCGATGTAGAAGGTTTAGCTTCAAATCCATGCGAAACAAATGGTTTAGCTACAAATACTTGTGATATACATTATTTAGCTACAACTGCATGCGAAACAAACGAGTTAGCTTCAAATCCATGCGAAACACGTGATTTAGATTCAAATCAATGCGATGTAGAAGGTTTAGCTTCAAATCCATGCGATTTACAAGATTTAGCTTCAAATCAATGCGATGTAGAAGGTTCAGCTTCAAATCCATGCGACACATATGATTTAGCTGCAAATACTTGCGATATAAGTGATATAGCTTCAAAAGCAGGAGGAACAAACGAGGTAGCTTCAATTCCACGCGAAACAAATGATTTAGCTTCAAATCAATGCGAAGTAGAAGGCTCAGCTTCAAATCCATGCGAAACAAATGGTTTAGCTACAAATACTTGTGATATACATTATTTATCTACAACTGCATGCGAAACAAACGAGTTAGCTTCAAATACATGGGATACACATGATTTCGCTTCAAATCAATGCGATGTAGAAGGTTTAGCTTCAAATCCATGCGAAACAAATGGTTTAGCTACAAATGCTTGTGATATACATTATTTAGCTACAACTGCATGCGAAACAAACGAGTTAGCTTCAAATCCATGCGAAACACATGATTTAGATTCAAATCAATGCGATGTAGAAGGTTTAGCTTCAAATCCATGCGATACACAAGATTTTGCTTTAAATCATGCGATGTAGTAGGTTCAGCTTCAAATCCATGAGACACATATGATTTAGCTTCAAATACTTGCGATATAAGTGATATAGCTTCAAAAGCAGGAGGAACAAACTAGGTAGCTTCAGTTCTATGCGAAACAAACGATTTAGCTTCAAATCAATGCGAAGTAGAAGGCTTAGCTTCAAATCCATGCGAAACAAATGATTTAGCTACAAATACTTGTGATATAAATTATTAAGCTTCAACTGCATGCGAAACAAACGAGTTGCCTTCAAATCCACGCGAAACACATGAGTTAGCTTCAAATCAATGCGATGTAGAAGGTTTAGCTTCAAATCCATACGAAACAAATGATTGAGGTTCAAACACTTGGGATAAATGTGATATAGCTTCAACTGCATGCGAAACAATCGAGTTACCTTCAAATCCACGCGAAACACATGAATTGGTTCAAATAAATGCGATGTAGAAGGTTTTGCTTCAAATCCAAGCGAAAAACATGATTTAGCTTCAAATACTTGCGAAAAAAGTAATATAGATTCAAATACAGGCGAAACGAACGAGTTAGCTTCAAAGCCATGCGAAACACATGATTCATTTGCAAATCAATGCGATGTAGAAGGTTCAGCTTCAAATCCATGCAAAACACGTGATTTAGCTTCCAATTAATGCGAAGGAGAAGGCTTAGCTTCAAATCCATGCGAAACAAATGGTTTAGCTTCAAATACTTGTGATATACGTTATTTAGATTTAACTGTATGCGCAACGAACGAGTTAGCTTGAAATGCAAGCGAAACACATGATTTAGCTGCAAATCAATGCGATGTAGAAGGTTTAGCTCCAAATCCATGCGAAACAAATGATTTAGCTTCAAACACTTGGCGTATACGTGATATAGCTTCAAATGCAGACTAATCAAACGAGTTAGCTTCAAAATCCACGCGATACACATGATTTAGCTTCAAATACTTGCGATATAAGTGATGTAGATTCAACTGCAGGCCAAACGAACGAGTTAGCTTCAAATCCATGCGAAACACATGATTTAGCTTCAAATCAATGCGATGTAGAAGGTTTAGCTTCAAATCCATGCGATACACAAGATTTAGCTTCAAATCAATTCGATGAAGAAGGTTCAGCTTCAAATCCATGCGACACATATGATTTAGCTTCAAATACTTGCGATATAAGTGATATAGCTTCAAAAGCAGGAGGAACAAACGAGGTAGCTTCAGTTCTATGCGAAACAAATGATTTAGCTTCAAATCTATGCGAAGTAGCAGGCTTAGCTTCAAATCCATGCGAAACAAATGATTTAGCTACAAATACTCGTGATATACACTATTTAGCTACAACTGCATGCGAAACAAACGAGTTAGCTTCAAATCCATGCGAAACACATGATTTAGCTTAAAATCAATGCGATGTAGACGGTTTAGCTTTAAATCCATGCGAAACAAATGATTGAGCTTCATACACTTGGGATATAGGTGTTATAGCTTCAACTGCATGCGAAACAAACGAGTTACCTTCAAATCCACGCGAAACACATGAGTTAGCTTCAAATCAATGCGATGTAGAAGGTTTAGCTTCAAATCCATGCGAAACACATGATTTAGCTGCAAATCAATGCGATGTAGAAGGTTTAGCTCCAAATCCATGCGAAACAAATGATTTAGCTTCAAACACTTGGGGTATAAGTGATATAGCTTCAAATGCAGACTAATCAAACGAGTTAGCTTCAAAATCCACGCGATACACATGATTTAGCTTCAAATACTTGCTATATAAGTGATGTAGATTCAACTGCAGGCGCAACGAACGAGTTAGCTTCAAATCCATGCGGAACACATGATTTAGCTGCAAATCAATGCGATGTAGAAGGTTTAGCTTCAAATCCATGCGATACACAAGATTTAGCTTCAAATCAATTCGATGAAGAAGGTTCAGCTTCAAATCCATGCGACACATATGATTTAGCTTCAAATACTTGCGATATAAGTGATATAGCTTCAAAAGCAGGAGGAACAAACGAGGTAGCTTCAGTTCTATGCGAAACAAATGATTTAGCTTCAAATCTATGCGAAGTAGCAGGCTTAGCTTCAAATCCATGCGACACATATGATTTAGCTTCAAATACTTGCGATATAAGTGATATAGCTTCAAAAGCAGGAGGAACAAACGAGGTAGCTTCAGTTCTATGCGAAACAAATGATTTAGCTTCAAATCTATGCGAAGTAGCAGGCTTAGCTTCAAATCCATGCGACACATATGATTTAGCTTCAAATACTTGCGATATAAGTGATATAGCTTCAAAAGCAGGAGGAACAAACGAGGTAGCTTCAGTTCTATGCGAAGCAAATGATTTAGCTTCAAATGAATGCGAAGTAGACGGCTTAGCTTCAAATCCATGCGAAACAAATGATTTAGCTACAAATACTTGTGATATACATTATTTAGCTACAACTGCATGCGAAACAAACGAGTTAGCTTCAAATACATGCGAAACACATGATTTAGGTTCAAATCAATGCGATGTAGAAGGTTTAGCTTCAAATCCATGCCAAACACGTGATTTAGCTTCCTATTAGTGCGAAGTAGAAGGCTTAGCTTCAAATCCATGCGAAACAAATGATTTAGCTTCAAATCAATGCGGAGTAGAAGTCTTAGCTTCAAATCCATGCGAAACAAATGGTTTAGCTACAAATACTTGTGATATACATTATTTAGCTACAACTGCATGCGAAACAAACGAGTTATCTTCAGATCGATGCGAAACACATGATTTAGCTTAAAATCAATGCGATGTAGAAGGTTTAGCTTCAAATCCATGCGATACACAAGATTTAGCTTCAAATCAATGCGATGTAGAAAGTTCAGCTTCAAATCCATGCGACGCACATGATTTAGCTTCAAATACTTGCGATATAATTGATATAGCTTCAAAATCTGGAGGAACAAACGAGGTAGCATCAATTCCATGCGAAACAAATGATTTAGCTTCAAATCAATGCGAAGTAGAGGGCTTAGCTTCAAATCCATGCGAAACAAATGGTTTAGCTACAAATACTTGTGATATACATTATTTAGCTACAACTGCATGCGAAACAAACGAATTAGCTTCAAATACATGGGATACACATGATTTTGCTTCAAATCAATGCGATGTAGTAGGTTTAGCTTCAAATCCATGCGAAACAAATGGTTTAGCTACAAATACTTGTGATATACATTATTTACCTACAACTGCATGCGAAACAAACGAGTTATCTTCAAATCCATGCGAATCACATGATTTAGATTCAAATCAATGCGATGTAGAAGGTTTAGCTTCAAATCCATGCGATTTACAAGATTTAGCTTCAAATCAATGCGATGTAGAAGGTTCAGCTTCAAATTCATGCGACACATATGATTTAGCTTCAAATCAATGCGATGTAGAAGGTTTAGCTTCAAATCCATGCGAAACAAATGGTTTAGCTACAAATACTTGTGATATACATTATTTAGCTACAACTGCATGCGAAACAAACGAGTTATCTTCAAATCCATGCGAATCACATGATTTAGATTCAAATCAATGCGATGTAGAAGGTTTAGCTTCAAATCCATGCGATTTACAAGATTTAGCTTCAAATCAATGCGATGTAGAAGGTTCAGCTTCAAATTCATGCGACACATATGATTTAGCTTCAAATCTATGCGAAGTAGCAGGCTTAGCTTCAAATCCATGCGACACATATGATTTAGCTTCAAATACTTGCGATATAAGTGATATAGCTTCAAAAGCAGGAGGAACAAACGAGGTAGCTTCAGTTCTATGCGAAGCAAATGATTTAGCTTCAAATGAATGCGAAGTAGACGGCTTAGCTTCAAATCCATGCGAAACAAATGATTTAGCTACAAATACTTGTGATATACATTATTTAGCTACAACTGCATGCGAAACAAACGAGTTAGCTTCAAATACATGCGAAACACATGATTTAGGTTCAAATCAATGCGATGTAGAAGGTTTAGCTTCAAATCCATGCCAAACACGTGATTTAGCTTCCTATTAGTGCGAAGTAGAAGGCTTAGCTTCAAATCCATGCGAAACAAATGATTTAGCTTCAAATCAATGCGGAGTAGAAGTCTTAGCTTCAAATCCATGCGAAACAAATGGTTTAGCTACAAATACTTGTGATATACATTATTTAGCTACAACTGCATGCGAAACAAACGAGTTATCTTCAGATCGATGCGAAACACATGATTTAGCTTAAAATCAATGCGATGTAGAAGGTTTAGCTTCAAATCCATGCGATACACAAGATTTAGCTTCAAATCAATGCGATGTAGAAAGTTCAGCTTCAAATCCATGCGACGCACATGATTTAGCTTCAAATACTTGCGATATAATTGATATAGCTTCAAAATCTGGAGGAACAAACGAGGTAGCATCAATTCCATGCGAAACAAATGATTTAGCTTCAAATCAATGCGAAGTAGAGGGCTTAGCTTCAAATCCATGCGAAACAAATGGTTTAGCTACAAATACTTGTGATATACATTATTTAGCTACAACTGCATGCGAAACAAACGAATTAGCTTCAAATACATGGGATACACATGATTTTGCTTCAAATCAATGCGATGTAGTAGGTTTAGCTTCAAATCCATGCGAAACAAATGGTTTAGCTACAAATACTTGTGATATACATTATTTAGCTACAACTGCATGCGAAACAAACGAGTTAGCTTCAAATACATGCGAAACACATGATTTAGGTTCAAATCAATGCGATGTAGAAGGTTTAGCTTCAAATCCATGCCAAACACGTGATTTAGCTTCCTATTAGTGCGAAGTAGAAGGCTTAGCTTCAAATCCATGCGAAACAAATGATTTAGCTTCAAATCAATGCGGAGTAGAAGTCTTAGCTTCAAATCCATGCGAAACAAATGGTTTAGCTACAAATACTTGTGATATACATTATTTAGCTACAACTGCATGCGAAACAAACGAGTTATCTTCAGATCGATGCGAAACACATGATTTAGCTTAAAATCAATGCGATGTAGAAGGTTTAGCTTCAAATCCATGCGATACACAAGATTTAGCTTCAAATCAATGCGATGTAGAAAGTTCAGCTTCAAATCCATGCGACGCACATGATTTAGCTTCAAATACTTGCGATATAATTGATATAGCTTCAAAATCTGGAGGAACAAACGAGGTAGCATCAATTCCATGCGAAACAAATGATTTAGCTTCAAATCAATGCGAAGTAGAGGGCTTAGCTTCAAATCCATGCGAAACAAATGGTTTAGCTACAAATACTTGTGATATACATTATTTAGCTACAACTGCATGCGAAACAAACGAATTAGCTTCAAATACATGGGATACACATGATTTTGCTTCAAATCAATGCGATGCAGTAGGTTTAGCTTCAAATCCATGCGAAACAAATGGTTTAGCTACAAATACTTGTGATATACATTATTTAGCTACAACTGCATGCGAAACAAACGACTTATCTTCAAATCCATGCGAATCACATGATTTAGATTCAAATCAATGCGATGTAGAAGGTTTAGCTTCAAATCCATGCGATTTACAAGATTTAGCTTCAAATCAATGCGATGTAGAAGGTTCGGCTTCAAATTCATGCGACACATATGATTTAGCTTCAAATCAATGCGATGTAGAAGGTTTAGCTTCAAATCCATGCGAAACAAATGATTTAGCTACAAATACTTGTGATATACATTATTTAGCTACAACTGCATGCGAAACAAACGAGTTAGCTTCAAATACATGCGAAACACATGATTTAGGTTCAAATCAATGCGATGTAGAAGGTTTAGCTTCAAATCCATGCAAAACACGTGATTTAGCTTCCTATTAGTGCGAAGTAGAAAGCTTAGCTTCAAATCCATGCGAAACAAATGATTTAGCTTCAAATCAATGCGGAGTAGAAGTCTTAGCTTCAAATCCATGCGAAACAAATGGTTTAGCTACAAATACTTGTGATATACATTATTTAGCTACAACTGCATGCGAAACAAACGAGTTATCTTCAGATCGATGCGAAACACATGATTTAGCTTAAAATCAATGCGATGTAGAAGGTTTAGCTTCAAATCCATGCGATACACAAGATTTAGCTTCAAATCAATGCGATGTAGAAAGTTCAGCTTCAAATCCATGCGACGCACATGATTTAGCTTCAAATACTTGCGATATAATTGATATAGCTTCAAAATCTGGAGGAACAAACGAGGTAGCATCAATTCCATGCGAAACAAATGATTTAGCTTCAAATCAATGCGAAGTAGAGGGCTTAGCTTCAAATCCATGCGAAACAAATGGTTTAGCTACAAATACTTGTGATATACATTATTTAGCTACAACTGCATGCGAAACAAACGCCTTATCTTCAAATCCATGCGAAACACATGATTTAGCTTCAAATCAATGCGATGTAGAAGGTTTAGCTTCAAATCCATGCGATACACAAGATTTAGCTTCAAATCAATTCGATGTAGAAGGTTCAGCTTCAAATCCATGCGACACATATGATTTAGCTTCAAATACTTGCGATATAAGTGATATAGCTTCAAAAGCAGGAGGAACAAACGAGGTAGCTTCAGTTCTATGCTAAACAAATGATTTAGCTTCAAATCAATGCGAAGTAGAAGGCTTAGCTTCAAATCCATGCGAAACAAATGATTTAGCTACAAATACTTGTGATATACATTATTTAGCTACAACTGCATGCGAAACAAACGAGTTTGCTTCAAATACATGCGAAACACATGATTTAGGTTTAAATCAATGCGATGTAGAAGGTTTAGCTTCAAATCCATGCAAAACACGTGATTTAGCTTCCTATTAATGCGAAGTAGAAGGCTTAACTTCAAATCTAAGCGAAACAAATGGTTTAGCTTCAAATACTTGTGATATACGTTATTTACATTTAACTGCATGCGCAACGAACGAGTTAGCTTCAAATCCATGCGAAACACATGATTTAGCTGCAAATCAATGCGATGTAGTAGTTTTAGCATCATATCCATGCGATGTAGAAGGTTTAGCTTCAAATCGATGCGAAACAAATGATTTAGCTTCAAATCAATGCGAAGTAGAAGGCTTAGCTTCAAATCCATGCAAACAAATGGTTTAGCTAGAAATACTTGTGATATACATTATTTAGCTACAACTGCATGCGAAACAAACGAGTTAGCTTCAAATCCATGCGAAAGACATGACTCAGCATCAAATCAGTGTGAAGTAGAAGGCTTAGCATCAAATCCCATCCGAATCAAATGGTTTAGATTCAAATACTTGTGATATACATGATTTAGCTTAAACTGCATGCGACACAATCGAGTTAGCTTCAAATCCATGCGAAACACATGATTCAGATGCAAATCAATGCGATGTATAAGGTTTAGCTTCAAATCCATGCCAAACACATGATTTAGCTTCAAATCCATGGGATGTAGAAGGTTTAGCTTCAAGTCCATGAGAAACGAGTGATTTAGCATCAAATGCTTGCGAATATAAGTGATATAGCTTCAAATGCAGGCGAAACAAACGAATTAGCTTCAGATCCATGCGAAACACATGATTTAGTTGCAAATCAATGCGATGTAGAGGGTTTAGCTTCAAATCCATGCGATACACAAGATTTAGCTTCATATCAATGCGATGTAGAAAGTTCAGCTTCAAATCCATGCGACGTACATGATTTAGCTTCAAATACTTGCGATATAAGTGATATAGCTTCAAAATCTGGAGGAACAAACGAGGTAGCTTCAATTCCATGCGAAACAAATGATTTAGCTTCAAATCAATGCGAAGTAGAGGGCTTACATTCAAATCCATGGGAAACAAATGGTTTAGCTACAAATACTTGTGATATACATTATTTAGCTACAACTGCATGCGAAACAAACGAGTTAGCTTCAAATCCATGCGAAACACATGATTTAGCTTCAAATCAATGCGATGTAGAAGGTTTAGCATCAAATCCATGCGAAACAAATGATTGAGCTTCATACACTTGGGATATAGGTGTTACAGCTTCAACTGCATGCGAAACAAACGAGTTACCTTCAAATCCACGCGAAACACATGAGTTAGCTTCAAATCAATGCGATGTAGAAGGTTTAGCTTCAAATCCATGCGAAACACATGATTTAGCTGCAAATCAATGCGATGTACAAGGTTTAGCTCCAAATCCATGCGAAACAAATGATTTAGCTTCAAACACTTGGGGTATAAGTGATATAGCTTCAAATGCAGACTAATCAAACGAGTTAGCTTCAAAATCCACGCGATACACATGATTTAGCTTCAAATACATGCTATATAAGTGATGTAGATTCAACTGCAGGCGCAACGAACGAGTTAGCTTCAAATCAATGCGGAACACATGATTTAGCTGCAAATCATTGCGATGTTGAAGGTTTACCTTCAAATCCATGCGATACACAAGATTTAGCTTCAAATCAATGCGATGTAGAAGGTTCAGCTTCAAATCCATGCGACACATATGATTTAGTTTCAAATACTTGCGATATAAGTGATATAGCTTCAAAAGCAGGAGTAACAAACGAGGTAGCTTCAGTTCTATACGAAACAATTGATTTAGCTTCAAGTCAATGCGAAGTAGAAGGCTTAGCTTCAAATCCATGCGAAACAAATGATTTAGCTACAAATACTTGTGATATACATTATTTAGCTACAACTGCATGCGAAACAAACGAGTTAGCTTCAAATACATGCGAAACACATGATTTAGGTTCAAATCAATGCGATGTAGAAGGTTTAGCTTCAAATCCATGCAAAACACGTGATTTAGCTTCCTATTAGTGCGAAGTAGAAGGCTTAGCTTCAAATCCATGCGAGACAAATGATTTAGCTTCAAATCAATGCGGAGTAGAAGTCTCAGCTTCAAAACCATGCGAAACAAATGGTTTAGCTACAAATACTTGTGATATACATTATTTAGCTACAACTGCATGCGAAACAAACGAGTTATCTTCAGATCGATGCGAAACACATGATTTAGCTTAAAATCAATGCGATGTAGAAGGTTTAGCTTCAAATCCATGCGATACACAAGATTTAGCTTCAAATCAATGCGATGTAGAAAGTTCAGCTTCAAATCCATGCGACGCACATGATTTAGCTTCAAATACTTGCGATATAATTGATATAGCTTCAAAATCTGGAGGAACAAACGAGGTAGCATCAATTCCATGCGAAACAAATGATTTAGCTTCAAATCAATGCGAAGTAGAGGGCTTAGCTTCAAATCCATGCGAAACAAATGGTTTAGCTACAAATACTTGTGATATACATTATTTAGCTACAACTGCATGCGAAACAAACGAATTAGCTTCAAATACATGGGATACACATGATTTTGCTTCAAATCAATGCGATGTAGTAGGTTTAGCTTCAAATCCATGCGAAACAAATGATTTAGCTACAAATACTTGTGATATACATTATTTAGCTACAACTGCATGCGAAGGAAACGAGTTAGCTTCAAATACATGCGAAACACATGATTTAGGTTTAAATCAATGCGATGTAGAAGGTTTAGCTTCAAATCCATGCAAAACACGTGATTTAGCTTCCTATTAATGCGAAGTAGAAGGCTTAACTTCAAATCTAAGCGAAACAAATGGTTTAGCTTCAAATACTTGTGATATACGTTATTTACATTTAACTGCATGCGCAACGAACGAGTTAGCTTCAAATCCATGCGAAACACATGATTTAGCTGCAAATCAATGCGATGTAGTAGTTTTAGCATCATATCCATGCGATGTAGAAGGTTTAGCTTCAAATCGATGCGAAACAAATGATTTAGCTTCAAATCAATGCGAAGTAGAAGGCTTAGCTTCAAATCCATGCAAACAAATGGTTTAGCTAGAAATACTTGTGATATACATTATTTAGCTACAACTGCATGCGAAACAAACGAGTTAGCTTCAAATCCATGCGAAACTCATGACTCAGCATCAAATCAGTGTGAAGTAGAAGGCTTAGCATCAAATCCCATCCGAATCAAATGGTTTAGATTCAAATACTTGTGATATACATGATTTAGCTTAAACTGCATGCGACACAATCGAGTTAGCTTCAAATCCATGCGAAACACATGATTCAGATGCAAATCAATGCGATGTATAAGGTTTAGCTTCAAATCCATGCCAAACACATGATTTAGCTTCAAATCCATGGGATGAAGAAGGTTTAGCTTCAAGTCCATGAGAAACGAGTGATTTAGCATCAAATGCTTGCGAATATAAGTGATATAGCTTCAAATGCAGGCGAAACAAACGAATTAGCTTCAGATCCATGCGAAACACATGATTTAGTTGCAAATCAATGCGATGTAGAGGGTTTAGCTTCAAATCCATGCGATACACAAGATTTAGCTTCATATCAATGCGATGTAGAAAGTTCAGCTTCAAATCCATGCGACGTACATGATTTAGCTTCAAATACTTGCGATATAAGTGATATAGCTTCAAAATCTGGAGGAACAAACGAGGTAGCTTCAATTCCATGCGAAACAAATGATTTAGCTTCAAATCAATGCGAAGTAGAGGGCTTAGATTCAAATCCATGGGAAACAAATGGTTTAGCTACAAATACTTGTGATATACATTATTTAGCTACAACTGCATGCGAAACAAACGAGTTAGCTTCAAATCCATGCGAAACACATGATTTAGCTTCAAATCAATGCGATGTAGAAGGTTTAGCATCAAATCCATGCGAAACAAATGATTGAGCTTCATACGCTTGGGATATAGGTGTTATAGCTTCAACTGCATGCGAAACAAACGAGTTACCTTCAAATCCACGCGAAACACATGAGTTAGCTTCAAATCAATGCGATGTAGAAGGTTTAGCTTCAAATCCATGCGAAACACATGATTTAGCTGCAAATCAATGCGATGTACAAGGTTTAGCTCCAAATCCATGCGAAACAAATGATTTAGCTTCAAACACTTGGGGTATAAGTGATATAGCTTCAAATGCAGACTAATCAAACGAGTTAGCTTCAAAATCCACGCGATACACATGATTTAGCTTCAAATACATGCTATATAAGTGATGTAGATTCAACTGCAGGCGCAACGAACGAGTTAGCTTCAAATCCATGCGGAACACATGATTTAGCTGCAAATCAATGCGATGTTGAAGGTTTACCTTCAAATCCATGCGATACACAAGATTTAGCTTCAAATCAATGCGATGTAGAAGGTTCAGCTTCAAATCCATGCGACACATATGATTTAGCTTCAAATACTTGCGATATAAGTGATATAGCTTCAAAAGCAGGAGTAACAAACGAGGTAGCTTCAGTTCTATACGAAACAAATGATTTAGCTTCAAGTCAATGCGAAGTAGAAGGCTTAGCTTCAAATCCATGCGAAACAAATGATTTAGCTACAAATACTTGTGATATACATTATTTAGCTACAACTGCATGCGAAACAAACGATTTAGCTTCAAATCCATGCGAAACACATGATTTAGCTTAAAATCAATGCGATGTAGAAGGTTTAGCTTCAAATCCATGCGAAACAAATGATTGAGCTTCAAACACTTGGGATATAGGTGGTATAGCTCCAACTGTATGCGAAACAAACGAGTTACCTTCAAATCCACGCGAAACACATGAGTTAGCTTCAAATCAATGCGATGTAGAAGGTTTAGCTTGAAATCCATGTGAAACAAATGATTGAGCTTCAAACACTTAGGTTAAAGGTGATATAGCTTCAACTGCATGCGAAACAAACGAGTTACCTTCAAATCCACGCGAAACACATGAATTGGTACAAATGAATGCGATGTAGAAGGTTTTGCTTCAAATCCAAGCGAAAAACATGATTTAGCTTCAAATACTTGCGATATAAGTAATATAGATTCAAATACAGGCGAAACGAACGAGTTAGCTTCAAAGCCATGCGAAACACATGATTCATTTGCAAATCAATGCGATGTAGAAGGTTCAGCTTCAAATCCATGCAAAACACGTGATTTAGCTTCCAATTAATGCGAAGGAGAAGGCTTAGCTTCAAATCCATGCGAAACAAATGGTTTAGCTTCAAACACTTGGCGTATACGTGATATAGCTTCAAATGCAGACTAATCAAACGAGTTAGCTTCAAAATCCACGCGATACACATGATTTAGCGTCAAATACTTGCGATATAAGTGATGTAGATTCAACTGCAGGCCAAACGAACGAGTTAGCTTCAAATCCATGCCAAACACATGATTTAGCTTCAAATCAATGCGATGTAGACGGTTTAGCTTCAAATCCATGCGAAACAAATGATTGAGCTTCATACACTTGGGATATAGGTGTTATAGCTTCAACTGCATGCGAAACAAACGAGTTACCTTCAAATCCACGCGAAACACATGAGTTAGCTTCAAATCAATGCGATGTAGAAGGTTTAGCTTCAAATCCATGCGAAACACATGATTTAGCTGCAAATCAATGCGATGTAGAAGGTTTAGCTCCAAATCCATGCGAAACAAATGATTTAGCTTCAAACACTTGGGGTATAAGTGATATAGCTTCAAATGCAGACTAATCAAACGAGTTAACTTCAAAACCCACGCGATACACATGATTTAGCTTCAAATACTTGCTATATAAGTGATGTAGATTCAACTGCAGGCGCAACGAACGAGTTAGCTTCAAATCCATGCGGAACACATGATTTAGCTGCAAATCAATGCGATGTTGAAGGTTTACCTTCAAATCCATGCGATACACAAGATTTAGCTTCAAATCAATTCGATGTAGAAGGTTCAGCTTCAAATCCATGCGACACATATGATTTAGCTTCAAATACTTGCGATATAAGTGATATAGCTTCAAAAGCAGGAGGAACAAACGAGGTAGCTACAGTTCTAAGCGAAGCAAATGATTTAGCTTCAAATGAATGCGAAGTAGACGGCTTAGCTTCAAATCCATGCGAAACAAATGATTTAGCTACAAATACTTGTGATATACATTATTTAGCTACAACTGCATGCGAAACAAACGAGTTAGCTTCAAATACATGCGAAACACATGATTTAGGTTCAAATCAATGCGATGTAGAAGGTTTAGCTTCAAATCCATGCAAAACACGTGATTTAGCTTCCTATTAGTGCGAAGTAGAAGGCTTAGCTTCAAATCCATGCGAAACAAATGATTTAGCTTCAAATCAATGCGGAGTAGAAGTCTTAGCTTCAAATCCATGCGAAACAAATGGTTTAGCTACAAATACTTGTGATATACATTATTTAGCTACAACTGCATGCGAAACAAACGAGTTATCTTCAGATCGATGCGAAACACATGATTTAGCTTAAAATCAATGCGATGTAGAAGGTTTAGCTTCAAATCCATGCGATACACAAGATTTAGCTTCAAATCAATGCGATGTAGAAAGTTCAGCTTCAAATCCATGCGACGCACATGATTTAGCTTCAAATACTTGCGATATAATTGATATAGCTTCAAAATCTGGAGCAACAAACGAGGTAGCATCAATTCCATGCGAAACAAATGATTTAGCTTCAAATCAATACGAAGTAGAGGGCTTAGCTTCAAATCCATGCGAAACAAATGGTTTAGCTACAAATACTTGTGATATACATTATTTAGCTACAACTGCATGCGAAACAAACGAATTAGCTTCAAATACATGGGATACACATGATTTTGCTTCAAATCAATGCGATGTAGTAGGTTTAGCTTCAAATCCATGCGAAACAAATGGTTTAGCTACAAATACTTATGATATACATTATTTAGCTACAACTGCATGCGAAACAAACGAGTTATCTTCAAATCCATGCGAATCACATGATTTAGATTCAAATCAATGCGATGTAGAAGGTTTAGCTTCAAATCCATGCGATTTACAAGATTTAGCTTCAAATCAATGCGATGTAGAAGGTTCAGCTTCAAATTCATGCGACACATATGATTTAGCTTCAAATCAATGCGATGTAGAAGGTTTAGCTTCAAATCCATGCGAAACAAATGATTTAGCTACAAATAATTGTGATATACATTATTTAGCTACAACTGCATGCGTAACAAACGAGTTAGCTTCAAAATCCACGCGATACACATGATTTAGCTTCAAATACTTGCGATATAAGTGATGTAGATTCAACTGGAGGCGAAACGAACGAGTTAGCTTCAAATCCATGCGAAACACATGATTTAGCTTCAACTCAATGCGATGTAGAAGGTTTAGCTTCAAATCCATGCGATACACAAGATTTAGCTTCAAATCAATTCGATGTAGAAGGTTCAGCTTCAAATCCATGCGACACATATGATTTAGCTTCAAATACTTGCGATATAAGTGATATAGCTTCAAAAGCAGGAGGAACAAACGAGGTAGCTTCAGTTCTATGCTAAACAAATGATTTAGCTTCAAATCAATGCGAAGTAGAAGGCTTAGCTTCAAATCCATGCGAAACAAATGATTTAGCTACAAATACTTGTGATATACATTATTTAGCTACAACTGCATGCGAAACAAACGAGTTAGCTTCAAATACATGCGGAACACATGATTTAGCTGCAAATCAATGCGATGTTGAAGGTTTACCTTCTAATCCATGCGATACACAAGATTTAGCTTCAAATCAATTCGATGTAGAAGGTTCAGCTTCAAATCCATGCGACACATATGATTTAGCTTCAAATACTTGCGATATAAGTGATATAGCTTCAAAAGCAGGAGGAACAAACGAGGTAGCTTCAGTTCTATGCGAAGCAAATGATTTAGCTTCAAATGAATGCGAAGTAGACGGCTTAGCTTCAAATCCATGCGAAACAAATGATTTAGCTACAAATACTTGTGATATATATTATTTAGCTACAACTGCATGCGAAACAAACGAGTTAGCTTCAAATACATGCGAAACACATGATTTAGGTTCAAATCAATGCGATGTAGAAGGTTTAGCTTCAAATCCATGCAAAACACGTGATTTAGCTTCCTATTAGTGCGAAGTAGAAGGCTTAGCTTCAAATCCATGCGAAACAAATGGTTTAGCTACAAATACTTGTGATATACATTATTTAGCTACAACTGCATGCGAAACAAACGAGTTATCTTCAGATCGATGCGAAACACATGATTTAGCTTAAAATCAATGCGATGTAGAAGGTTTAGCTTCAAATCCATGCGATACACAAGATTTAGCTTCAAATCAATGCGATGTAGAAAGTTCAGCTTCAAATCCATGCGACGCACATGATTTAGCTTCAAATACTTGCGATATAATTGATATAGCTTCAAAATCTGGAGGAACAAACGAGGTAGCATCAATTCCATGCGAAGCAAATGATTTAGCTTCAAATCAATGCGAAGTAGAGGGCTTAGCTTCAAATCCATGCGAAACAAATGGTTTAGCTACAAATACTTGTGATATACATTATTTAGCTACAACTGCATGCGAAACAAACGAATTAGCTTCAAATACATGGGATACACATGATTTTGCTTCAAATCAATGCGATGTAGTAGGTTTAGCTTCAAATCCATGCGAAACAAATGGTTTAGCTACAAATACTTGTGATATACATTATTTAGCTACAACTGCATGCGAAACAAACGACTTATCTTCAAATCCATGCGAATCACATGATTTAGATTCAAATCAATGCGATGTAGAAGGTTTAGCTTCAAATCCATGCGATTTACAAGATTTAGCTTCAAATCAATGCGATGTAGAAGGTTCAGCTTCAAATCCATGCGACACATATGATTTAGCTTCAAATCAATGCGATGTAGAAGGTTTAGCTTCAAATCCATGCGAAACATATGATTTAGCTACAAATACTTGTGATATACATTATTTAGCTACAACTGCATGCGTAACAAACGAGTTAGCTTCAAAATCCACGCGATACACATGATTTAGCTTCAAATACTTGCGATATAAGTGATGTAGATTCAACTGGAGGCGAAACGAACGAGTTAGCTTCAAATCCATGCGAAACACATGATTTAGCTTCAAATCAATGCGATGTAGAAGGTTTAGCTTCAAATCCATGCGATACACAAGATTTAGCTTCAAATCAATTCGATGTAGAAGGTTCAGCTTCAAATCCATGCGACACATATGATTTAGCTTCAAATACTTGCGATATAAGTGATATAGCTTCAAAAGCAGGAGGAACAAACGTGGTAGCTTCAGTTCTATGCTAAACAAATGATTTAGCTTCAAATCAATGCGAAGTAGAAGGCTTAGCTTCAAATCCATGCGAAACAAATGATTTAGCTACAAATACTTGTGATATACATTATTTAGCTACAACTGCATGCGAAACAAACGAGTTAGCTTCAAATACATCGAAACACATGATTTAGGTTTAAATCAATGCGATGTAGAAGGTTTAGCTTCAAATCCATGCAAAACACGTGATTTAGCTTCCTATTAATGCGAAGTAGAAGGCTTAACTTCAAATCTAAGCGAAACAAATGGTTTAGCTTCAAATACTTGTGATATACGTTATTTACATTTAACTGCATGCGCAACGAACGAGTTAGCTTCAAATCCATGCGAAACACATGATTTAGCTGCAAATCAATGCGATGTAGTAGTTTTAGCATCATATCCATGCGATGTAGAAGGTTTAGATAAAAATCGATGCGAAACAAATGATTTAGCTTCAAATCAATGCGAAGTAGAAGGCTTAGCTTCAAATCCATGCAAACAAATGGTTTAGCTAGAAATACTTGTGATATACATTATTTAGCTACAACTGCATGCGAAACAAACGAGTTAGCTTCAAATCCATGCGAAAGACATGACTCAGCATCAAATCGGTGTGAAGTAGAAGGCTTAGCATCAAATCCCATCCGAATCAAATGGTTTAGATTCAAATACTTGTGATATACATGATTTAGCTTAAACTGCATGCGACACAATCGAGTTAGCTTCAAATCCATGCGAAACACATGATTCAGATGCAAATCAATGCGATGTATAAGGTTTAGCTTCAAATCCATGCCAAACACATGATTTAGCTTCAAATCCATGGGATGTAGAAGGTTTAACTTCAAGTCCATGAGAAACGAGTGATTTAGCATCAAATGCTTGCGAATATAAGTGATATAGCTTCAAATGCAGGCGAAACAAACGAATTAGCTTCAGATCCATGCGAAACACATGATTTAGTTGCAAATCAATGCGATGTAGAGGGTTTAGCTTCAAATCCATGCGATACACAAGATTTAGCTTCATATCAATGCGATGTAGAAAGTTCAGCTTCAAATCCATGCGACGTACATGATTTAGCTTCAAATACTTGCGATATAAGTGATATAGCTTCAAAATCTGGAGCAACAAACGAGGTAGCTTCAATTCCATGCGAAAC
Organism: Megalopta genalis; assembly: GCF_051020955.1. Classification (NCBI taxonomy): domain Eukaryota; kingdom Metazoa; phylum Arthropoda; class Insecta; order Hymenoptera; family Halictidae; genus Megalopta; species Megalopta genalis. The sequence continues at coordinate 102,573 of NW_027476828.1, forward strand.
AAATGATTTAGCTTCAAATCAATGCGAAGTAGAGGGCTTAGATTCAAATCCATGGGAAACAAATGGTTTAGCTACAAATACTTGTGATATACATTATTTAGCTACAACTGCATGCGAAACAAACGAGTTAGCTTCAAATCAATGCGAAACACATGATTTAGCTTCAAATCAATGCGATGTAGAAGGTTTAGCATCAAATCCATGCGAAACAAATGATTGAGCTTCATACGCTTGGGATATAGGTGTTATAGCTTCAACTGCATGCGAAACAAACGAGTTACCTTCAAATCCACGCGAAACACATGAGTTAGCTTCAAATCAATGCGATGTAGAAGGTTTAGCTTCAAATCCATGCGAAACACATGATTTAGCTGCAAATCAATGCGATGTACAAGGTTTAGCTCCAAATCCATGCGAAACAAATGATTTAGCTTCAAACACTTGGGGTATAAGTGATATAGCTTCAAATGCAGACTAATCAAACGAGTTAGCTTCAAAATCCACGCGATACACATGATTTAGCTTCAAATACATGCTATATAAGTGATGTAGATTCAACTGCAGGCGCAACGAACGAGTTAGCTTCAAATCCATGCGGAACACATGATTTAGCTGCAAATCAATGCGATGTTGAAGGTTTACCTTCAAATCCATGCGATACACAAGATTTAGCTTCAAATCAATGCGATGTAGAAGGTTCAGCTTCAAATCCATGCGACACATATGATTTAACTTCAAATACTTGCGATATAAGTGATATAGCTTCAAAAGCAGGAGTAACAAACGAGGTAGCTTCAGTTCTATGCGAAACAAATGATTTAGCTTCAAGTCAATGCGAAGTAGAAGGCTTAGCTTCAAATCCATGCGAAACAAATGATTTAGCTACAAATACTTGTGATATACATTATTTAGCTACAACTGCATGCGAAACAAACGATTTAGCTTCAAATCCATGCGAAACACATGATTTAGCTTAAAATCAATGCGATGTAGAAGGTTTAGCTTCAAATCCATGCGAAACAAATGATTGAGCTTCAAACACTTGGGATATAGGTGGTATAGCTCCAACTGTATGCGAAACAAACGAGTTACCTTCAAATCCACGCGAAACACATGAGTTAGCTTCAAATCAATGCGATGTAGAAGGTTTAGCTTGAAATCCATGTGAAACAAATGATTGAGCTTCAAACACTTGGGTTAAAGGTGATATAGCTTCAACTGCATGCGAAACAAACGAGTTACCTTCAAATCCACGCGAAACACATGAATTGGTACAAATGAATGCGATGTAGAAGGTTCAGCTTCAAATCCATGCAAAACACGTGATTTATCTTCCAATTAATGCGAAGTAGAAGGCTTAGCTTCAAATCCATGCGAAACAAATGGTTTAGCTTCAAATACTTGTGATATACGTTATTGAGATTTAACTGTATGCGCAACGAACGAGTTAGCTTCAAATCCATGCGAAACACATGATTTAGCTGCAAATCAATGCGATGTAGAAGGTTTAGCTCCAAATCGATGCGAAACAAATGATTTAGCTTCAAACACTTGGGGTATAAGTGATATAGCTTCAAATGCAGACTAATCAAACGAGTTTGCTTCAAAATCCACGCGATACACATGATTTAGCTTCAAATACTTGTGATATAAGTGATATAGCTTCAAAAGCAGGAGGAACAAACGAGGTAGCTTCAGTTCTATGCGAAACAAATGATTAAGCTTCAAATCTATGCGAAGTAGCAGGCTTAGCTTCAAATCCATGCGAAACAAATGATTTAGCTACAAATAATCGTGATATACACTATTTAGCTACAACTGCATGCGAAACAAACGAGTTAGCTTCAAATCCATGCGAAACACATGATTTAGCTTAAAATCAATGCGATGTAGACGGTTTATCTTCAAATCCATGCGAAACAAATGATTGAGCTTCACACACTTGGGATATAGGTGTTATAGCTTCAACTGCATGCGAAACAAACGAGTTACCTTGAAATCCACGCGAAACACATGATTTAGCTGCAAATCAATGCGATGTAGAAGGTTTAGCTCCAAATCCATGCGAAACAAATGATTTAGCTTCAAACACTTGGGCTATAAGTGATATAGCTTCAGATGCAGACTAATCAAACGAGTTAGCTTCAAAATCCACGCGATACAGATGATTTAGCTTCAAATACTTGCGATATAAGTGATGTAGATTCAACTGCAGGCGCAACGAACGAGTTAGCTTCAAATCCATGCGAAACACATGATTTAGCTGCAAATCAATGCGATGTAGAAGGTTTGGCTTCAAATCCATGCGATACACAAGATTTAGCTTCAAATCAATTCGATGTAGAAGGATCAGCTTCAAATCCATGCGACACATATGATTTAGCTTCAAATACTTGCGATATAAGTGATACAGCTTCAAAAGCAGGAGGAACAAACGAGGTAGCTTCAGTTCTATGCGAAACAAATGATTTAGCTTCAAATGAATGCGAAGTAGAAGGCTTAGCTTCAAATCCATGCAAACAAATGGTTTAGCTACAAATACTTGTGATATACATTATTTAGCTACAACTGCATGCGAAAAAAACGATTCAGCTTCAAATCCAAGGGAAACACATGATTTAACTTCAAATCAATGCGAAGTAAAAGGCTTAGCTTCAAATCCATGCGAAACGAATGATTTAGCATCAAATGCTTGCGAATATAAGTGATATAGCATCAAATGCAGGCGAAACAAACGAGTTAGATTCAGATCCATGCGAAACACGTGATTTAGTTGCAAATCAATGCGATGTAGAGGGTTTAGCTTCAAATCCATGCGATACACAAGATTTAGCTTCAAATCAATGCGATGTAGAAAGTTCAGCTTCAAATCCATGCGACGCACATGATTTAGCTTCAAATACTTGCGATATAAGTGATATAGCTTCAAAATCTGGAGGAACAAACGAGGTAGCTTCAATTCCATGCGAAACAAATGATTTAGCTTCAAATCAATGCGAAGTAGAGGGCTTAGCTTCAAATCCATGCGAAACAAATGGTTTAGCTACAAATACTTGTGATATACATTATTTAGCTACAACTGCATGCGAAACAAACGAGTTAGCTTCAAATACATGGGATACACATGATTTAGCTTCAAATCAATGCGATGTAGAAGGTTTAGCTTCAAATCCATGCGAAACAAATGATTTAGCTTCAAATCAATGCGGAGTAGAAGTCTTAGCTTCAAATCCATGCGAAACAAATGATTTAGCTACAAATACTTGTGATATACATTATTTAGCTACAACTGCATGCGAAACAAACGAGTTAGCTTCAGATCCATGCGAAACACATGATTTAGTTGCAAATCAATGCGATGTAGAGGGTTTAGCTTCAAATCCATGCGAAACAAATGATTTAGCTTCAAATCAATGCGGAGTAGAAGTCTTAGCTTCAAATCCATGTGAAACAAATGGTTTAGCTACAAATACTTGTGATATACATTATTTAGCTACAACTGCATGCGAAACAAACGAGTTAGCTTCAGATCGATGCGAAACACATGATTTAGCTTAAAATCAATGCGATGTAGACGGTTTAGCTTCAAATCCATGCGAAACAAATGATTTTGCTTCACACACTTGGGATATAGGTGTTATAGCTTCAACTGCATGCGAAACAAACGAGTTACCTTCAAATCCACGCGAAACACATGAGTTAGCTTCAAATCAATGCGATGTAGACGGTTTAGCTTCAAATCCATACGAAACAAATGATTGAGGTTCAAACACTTGGCATAAATGTGATATAGCTTCAACTGCATGCGAAACAATCGAGTTACCTTCAAATCCACGCGAAACACATGAATTGGTTCAAATAAATGCGATGTAGAAGGTATAGCTTCAAATCCAAGCGAAAAACATGATTTAGCTTCAAATACTTGCGATATAAGTGATATAGATTCAAATACAGGCGAAACGAACGTGTTAGCTTCAAATCCATGCGAAACACATGATTCATTTGCAAATCAATGCGATGTAGAAGGTACAGATTCAAATCCATGCAAAACACGTGATTTAGCTTCCAATTAATGCGAAGTAGAAGGCTTAGCTTCAAATGCATGCGAAACAAATGGTTTAGCTTCAAATACTTTTGATATACGTTATTTAGATTTAACTGTATGCGCAACGAACGAGTTAGCTTCAAATCCAAGCGAAACACATGATTTAGCTGCAAATCAATGCGATGTAGAAGGTTTAGCTCCAAATCCATGCGAAACAAATGATTTATCTTCAAACACTTGGCGTATAAGTGATATAGCTTCAAATGCAGACTAATCAAACGAGTTAGCTTCAAAATCCACGCGATACACATGATTTAGCTTCAAATACTTGCGATATAAGTGATGTAGATTCAACTGCAGGCCAAACGAACGAGTTAGCTTCAAATCCATGCGAAACACATGATTTAGCTGCAAATCAATGCGGTGTAGAAGGTTTAGCTTCAAATCCATGCGATACACAAGATTTAGCTTCAAATCAATTCGATGTAGTAGGTTCAGCTTCAAATCCATGCGACACATATGATTTAGCTTCAAATACTTGCGATATAAGTCATATAGCTTCAAAAGCAGGAGGAACAAACGAGGTAGCTTCAGTTCTATGCGAAACAAATGATTTAGCTTCAAATCAATGCGAAGTAGCAGGCTTAGCTTCAAATCCATGCGAAACAAATGATTTAGCTACAAATACTCGTGATATACACTTTTTAGCTACAACTGCATGCGAAACAAACGAGTTAGCTTTAAATCCATGCGAAACACATGATTTAGCTTAAAATCAATGCGATGTAGAAGGTTTAGCTTCAAATCCATGCGAAACAAATGATTGAGCTTCAAACACTTGGGATATATGTGGTATAGCTCCAACTGCATGCGAAACAAACGAGTTACCTTCAAATCCACGCGAAACACATGAATTGGTTCAAATGAATGCGATGTAGAAGGTTTAGCTGCAAATCCAAGAGAAACACGTGATTTAGCTTCCAATTAATGCGAAGTAGAAGGCTTAGCTTCAAATCCATGCGAAACAAATGGTTTAGCTTCAATTACTTGTGATATACGTTATTGAGATTTAACTGTATGCGCAACGAACGAGTTAGCTTCAAATCCATGCGAAACACATGATTTAGCTGCAAATCAATGCGATGTAGAAGGTTTAGCTTCAGTTCTATGCATAACAAATGAGTTAGCTTCAAATCAATGCGATGGAGAAGGTTTAGCTTCAAATCCATGTGAAACAAATGATTGAGCTTCAAACACTTGGGATAAAGGTGATATAACTTCAACTGCATGCGAAGCAAACGAGTTACCTTCAAATCCACGCGAAACACATGAATTGGTTCAAATGAATGCGATGTAGAAGGTTTAGCTTCAAATCCAAGCGAAACACATGATTTTGCTACAAATAGTTGCGATATAAGTGATATAGATTCAAATACAGGCGAAACGAACGAGTTAGCTTCAAATCCATGCGAAACACATGATTCATTTGCAAATCAATGCGATGTAGAAGGTTCAGATTCAAATCCATGCAAAACTCGTGATTTAGCTTCCAATTAATGCGAAGTAGAAGGCTTAGCTTCAAATGCATGCGAAACAAATGGTTTAGCTTCAAATACTTTTGATATACGTTATTTAGATTTAACTGTATGCGCAACGAACGAGTTAGCTTCAAATCCATGCGAAACACATGATTTAGCAGCAAATCAATGCGATGTAGAAGGTTTAGCTCCAAATCCATGCGAAACAAATGATTTAGCTTCAAACACTTGGGGTATATGTGATATAGCTTCAAATACAGACTAATCAAACGAGTTAGCTTCAAAATCCACGCGATACACATGATTTAGCTTCAAATACTTGCGATATAAGTGATGTAGATTCAACTGGAGGCGAAACGAACGAGTTAGCTTCAAATCCATGCGAAACACATGATTTAGCTTCAAATCAATGCGATGTAGAAGGTTTAGCACCAAATCCATGCGAAACAAATGATTTAGCTTCAAACACTTGGGGTATATGTGATATAGCTTCAAATACAGACTAATCAAACGAGTTAGCTCCAAAATCCACGCGATACACATGATTCAGCTTCAAATACTTGCGATATAAGTGATGTAGATTCAACTGGAGGCGAAACGAACGAGTTAGCTTCAAATCCATGCGAAACACATGATTTAGCTTCAAATCAATGCGATGTAGAAGGTTTAGCTTCAAATCCATGCGATATACAAGATTTAGCTTCAAATCAATTCGATGAAGAAGGTTCAGCTTCAAATCCATGCGACACATATGATTTAGCTTCAAATACTTGCGATATAAGTGATATAGCTTCAAAAGCAGGAGGAACAAACGAGGTAGCTTCAGTTCTATGCGAAACAAATGATTTAGCTTCAAATCAATGCGAAGTAGCTGGCTTAGCTTCAAATCCATGCGAAACAAATGATATAGCTACAAATACTCGTGATATACACTATTTAGCTACAACTGCATGCGAAACAAACGAGTTAGCTTCAAATCCATGCGAAACACATGATTTAGCTTAAAATCAATGCGATGTAGAAGGTTTAGCTTCAAATCCATGCGAAACAAATGATTGAGCTTCAAACACTTGGGATATAGGTGGTATAGCTCCAACTGCATGCGAAACAAACGAGTTACCGTCAAATCCACGCAAAACACATGAGTTAGCGTCAAATCAATGCGATGTAAAAGGTTTAGCTTCAAATCCAAGCGAAACACATGATTTAGTTTCAAATAGTTGCGATATAAGTGATATAGATTCAAATTCAGGCGAAACGAACGAGTTAGCTTCAAATCCACGCGAAACACATGATTCATTTGCAAATCAATGCGATGTAGAAGGTTCAGCTTCAAATCCATGCGAAACAAATGGTTTAGCTACAAATACTTGTGATATACATTATTTAGCTACAACTGCATGCGAAACAAACGAGTTAGCTTCAAATACATGGGATACACATGATTTAGCTTCAAATCAATGCGATGTAGAAGGTTTAGCTTCAAATCCATGCGAAACAAATGATTTAGCTTCAAATCAATGCGGAGTAGAAGTCTTAGCTTCAAATCCATGCGGAACAAATGATTTAGCTACAAATACTTGTGATATACATTATTTAGCTACAACTGCATGCGAAACAAACGAGTTAGCTTCAAATCCATGCGAAACACATGATTTAGCTTAAAATCAATGCGATGTAGAAGGTTTAGCTTCAAAACCATGCGAAACAAATGATTGAGCTTCAAACACTTGGGATATAGGTGGTATAGCTCCAACTGCAAGCGAAACAAACGAGTTACCTTCAAATCCACGCGAAACACATGAGTTAGCTTCAAATCAATGCGATGTAGAAGGATTAGCTTCAAATCCATGCGACACATATGATTTAGCTTCAAATACTTACGATATAAGTGATATAGCTTCAAAAGCAGGCGGAACAAACGATGTAGCTTCAGTTCTATGCGAAACAAATGATTAAGCTTCAAATCAATGCGAAGTAGAAGGCTTAGCTTCAAATCCATGCGAAACAAATGATTTAGCTACAAATACTTGTGATATACATTATTTAGCTACAACTGCATGCTAAACAAACGAGTTACCTTCAAATCTACGCGAAACACATGTTTCAGCTTCAAATGAATGCGATGTAGAAGGTTTAGCTTCAAATCCAAGCGAATCACGTGCTTTAGCTTCCTATTAATGCGAAGTAGAAGGCTTAGCTTGTAATCCATGCGAAACACGTGATTTAGCTACAAATCAATGCGATCTAGAAGGTTTAGCTTCAAATCCATGCGATGTAGAAGGTTTAGCTTCAAATCCATGCGATGTAGAAGGTTTAGCTTCAAATCCATGCGAAACGAATGATTTAGCTACAAATACTTGTGATATACATCATTTAGCTACAACTGCATGCGAAACAAACGAGTTAGCTTCAAATACATGGGATACACATGATTTAGCTTCAAATCAATGCGATGTAGAAGGTTTAGCTTCAAATCCATGGGAAACAAATGGTTTAGCTACAAATACTTGTGATATACATTATTTAGCTACAACTGCATGCGAAACAAACGAGTTAGCTTCAAATCCATGCGAAACACATGAATTAGCTTCAAATCCATGCGAAACACATGATTCATTTGCAAATCAATGCGATGTAGAAGGTTCAGCTTCAAATCCATGCAAAACACGTGATTTAGCTTCCAATTAATGCGAAGGAGAAGTCTTAGCTTCAAATCCATGCGAAACAAATGGTTTAGCTTCAAATACTTGTGATATACGTTATTTAGATTTAACTGTATGCGCAACGAACGAGTTAGCTTGAAATGCAAGCGAAACACATGATTTAGCTGCAAATCAATGCGATGTAGAAGGTTTAGCTCCAAATCCATGCGAAACAAATGATTTAGCTTCAAACACTTGGCGTATAAGTGATATAGCTTCAAATGCAGACTAATCAAACGAGTTAGCTTCAAAATCCACGCGATACACATGATTTAGCTTCAAATACTTGCGATATAAGTGATGTAGATTCAACTGCAGGCCAAACGAACGAGTTAGCTTCAAATCCATGCGAAACACATGATTTAGCTTCAAATCAATGCGATGTAGAAGGTTTAGCTTCAAATCCATGCGATACTCAAGATTTAGCTTTAAATCAATTCGATGAAGAAGGTTCAGCTTCAAATCCATGCGACACATATGATTTAGCATCAAATACTTGCGATATAAGTGATATAGCTTCAAAAGCAGGAGGAACAAACGAGGTAGCTCCAGTTCTATGCGAAACAAATGATTTAGCTTCAAATCTATGCGAAGTAGCAGGCTTAGCTTCAAATCCATGCGAAACAAATGATTTAGCTACAAATACTCGTGATATACACTATTTAGCTACAACTGCATGCGAAACAAACGAGTTAGCTTCAAATCCATGCGAAACACATGATTTAGCTTAAAATCAATGCGATCTAGACGGTTTAGCTTCAAATCCATGCGAAACAAATGATTGAGCTTCATACACTTGGGATATAGGTGTTATAGCTTCAACTGCATGCGAAACAAACGAGTTACCTACAAATCCACGCGAAACACATGAGTTAGCTTCAAATCAATGCGATGTAGAAGGTTTAGCTTCAAATCCATGCGAAACACATGATTTAGCTGCAAATCAATGCGATGTAGAAGGTTTAGCTCCAAATCCATGCGATACAAATGATTTAGCTTCAAAGACTTGGCGTATAAGTGATATAGCTTCAAATGCAGACTAATCAAACGAGTTAGCTTCAAAATCCACGCGATACACATGATTTAGCTTCAAATACTTGCGATATAAGTGATGTAGATTCAACTGCAGGCCAAACGAACGAGTTAGCTTCAAATCCATGCGAAACACATGATTTAGCTTCAAATCAATGCGATTTGGAAGGTTTACCTTCAAATCCATGCGATACACAAGATTTAGCTTCAAATCAATTCGATGAAGAAGGTTCAGCTTCAAATCCATGCGACACATATGATTTAGCTTCAAATACTTGCGATATAAGTGATATAGCTTCAAAAGCAGGAGGAACAAACGAGGTAGCTTCAGTTCTATGCGAAACAAATGATTTAGCTTCAAATCTATGCGAAGTAGCAGGCTTAGCTTCAAATCCATGCGAAACAAATGATTTAGCTACAAATACTCGTGATATACACTATTTAGCTACAACTGCATGCGAAACAAACGAGTTAGCTTCAAATCCATGCGGAACACATGATTTAGCTTAAAATCAATGCGATGTAGACGGTTTAGCTTCAAATCCATGCGAAACAAATGATTGAGCTTCATACACTTGCGATATAGGTGTTATAGCTTCAACTGCGTGCGAAACAAACGAGTTACCTTCAAATCCACGCGAAACACATGATTTAGCTGCAAATCAATGCGATGTAGAAGGTTTAGCTCCAAATCCATGCGAAACAAATGATTTAGCTTCAAACACTTGGGGTATAAGTGATATAGCTTCAAATGCAGACTAATCAAACGAGTTAGCTTCAAAATCCACGCGATACACATGATTTAGCTTCAAATACTTGCTATATAAGTGATGTAGATTCAACTGCAGGCGCAACGAACGAGTTAGCTTCAAATCCATGCGGAACACATGATTTAGCTGCAAATCAATGCGATGTTGAAGGTTTACCTTCAAATCCATGCGATACACAAGATTTAGCTTCAAATCAATGCGATGTAGAAAGTTCAGCTTCAAATCCATGCGAAGCACATGATTTAGCTTCAAATACTTGCGATATAAGTGATATAGCTTCAAAATCTGGAGGAACAAACGAGGTAGCTTCAATTCCATGCGAAACAAATGATTTAGCTTCATATCAATGCGTAGTAGAGGGCTTAGCTTCAAATCCATGCGAAACAAATGCTTTAGCTACAAATACTTGTGATATACATTATTTAGCTACAACTGCATGCGAAACAAACGAGTTAGCTTCAAATACATGGGATACAGATGATTTAGCTTCAAATCAATGCGATGTAGAAGGTTTAGCTTCAAATCCATGCGAAACAAATGATTTAGCTTCAAATCAATGCGGAGTAGAAGTCTTTGCTTCAAATCCATGCGAAACAAATGAGTTAGCTACAAATACTTGTGATATACATTATTTAGCTACAACTGCATGCGAAACAAACGAGTTAGCTTCAGATCCATGCGAAACACATGATTTATTTGCAAATCAATGCGATGTAGAGGGTTTAGATTCAAATCCATGCGAAACAAATGATTTAGCTTCAAATCAATGCGGATTAGAAGTCTTAGCTTCAAATCCATGTGAAACAAATGGTTTAGCTACAAATACTTGTGATATACATTATTTAGCTACAACTGCATGCGAAACAAACGAGTTAGCTTCAAAGCCATGCGAAACACATGATTCATTTGCAAATCAATGCGATGTAGAAGGTTCAGCTTCAAATCCATGCAAAACACGTGATTTAGCTTCCAATTAATGCGATGGAGAAGGCTTAGCTTCAAATCCATGCGAAACAAATGGTTTAGCTTCAAATACTTGTGATATACGTTATTTAGATTTAACTGTATGCCCAACGAACGAGTTAGCTTCAAATCCAAGCGAAACACATGATTTAGCTGCAAATCAATGCGATGTAGAAGGTTTAGCTCCAAATCCATGCGAAACAAATGATTTAGCTTCAAACACTTGGCGTATAAGTGATATAGCTTCAAATGCAGACTAATCAAACGAGTTAGCTTCAAAATCCACGCGATACACATGATTTAGCTTCAAATACTTGCGATATAAGTGTTGTAGATTCAACTGGAGGCCAAACAAACGAGTTAGCTTCAAATCCATGCGAAACACATGATTTAGCTTCAAATCAATGCGATGTAGAAGGTTTAGCTTCAAATCCATGCGATACACAAGATTTAGCTTCAAATCAATTCGATGAAGAAGGTTCAGCTTCAAATCCATGCGACACATATGATTTAGCTTCAAATACTTGTGATATAAGTGATATAGCTTCAAAAGCAGGAGGAACAAACGAGGTAGCTTCAGTTCTATGCGAAACAAATGATTAAGCTTCAAATCTATGCGAAGTAGCAGGCTTAGCTTCAAATCCATGCGAAACAAATGATTTAGCTACAAATAATCGTGATATACACTATTTAGCTACAACTGCATGCGAAACAAACGAGTTAGCTTCAAATCCATGCGAAACACATGATTTAGCTTAAAATCAATGCGATGTAGACGGTTTATCTTCAAATCCATGCGAAACAAATGATTGAGCTTCACACACTTGGGATATAGGTGTTATAGCTTCAACTGCATGCGAAACAAACGAGTTACCTTCAAATCCACGCGAAACACATGATTTAGCTGCAAATCAATGCGATGTAGAAGGTTTAGCTCCAAATCCATGCGAAACAAATGATTTAGCTTCAAACACTTGGGGTATAAGTGATATAGCTTCAAATGCAGACTAATCAAACGAGTTAGCTTCAAAATCCACGCGATACAGATGATTTAGCTTCAAATACTTGCGATATAAGTGATGTAGATTCAACTGCAGGCGCAAGGAACGAGTTAGCTTCAAATCCATGCGAAACACATGATTTAGCTGCAAATCAATGCGATGTAGAAGGTTTGGCTTCAAATCCATGCGATACACAAGATTTAGCTTCAAATCAATTCGATGTAGAAGGATCAGCTTCAAATCCATGCGACACATATGATTTAGCTTCAAATACTTGCGATATAAGTGATACAGCTTCAAAAGCAGGAGGAACAAACGAGGTAGCTTCAGTTCTATGCGAAACAAATGATTTAGCTTCAAATGAATGCGAAGTAGAAGGCTTAGCTTCAAATCCATGCAAACAAATGGTTTAGCTACAAATACTTGTGATATACATTATTTAGCTACAACTGCATGCGAAAAAAACGATTCAGCTACAAATCCAAGGGAAACACATGATTTAACTTCAAATCAATGCGAAGTAAAAGGCTTAGCTTCAAATCCATGCGAAACGAATGATTTAGCATCAAATGCTTGCGAATATAAGTGATATAGCATCAAATGCAGGCGAAACAAACGAGTTAGATTCAGATCCATGCGAAACACGTGATTTAGTTGCAAATCAATGCGATGTAGAGGGTTTAGCTTCAAATCCATGCGATACACAAGATTTAGCTTCAAATCAATGCGATGTAGAAAGTTCAGCTTCAAATCCATGCGACGCACATGATTTAGCTTCAAATACTTGCGATATAAGTGATATAGCTTCAAAATCTGGAGGAACAAACGAGGTAGCTTCAATTCCATGCGAAACAAATGATTTAGCTTCAAATCAATGCGAAGTAGAGGGCTTAGCTTCAAATCCATGCGAAACAAATGGTTTAGCTACAAATACTTGTGATATACATTATTTAGCTACAACTGCATGCGAAACAAACGAGTTAGCTTCAAATACATGGGATACACATGATTTAGCTTCAAATCAATGCGATGTAGAAGGTTTAGCTTCAAATCCATGCGAAACAAATGATTTAGCTTCAAATCAATGCGGAGTAGAAGTCTTAGCTTCAAATCCATGCGAAACAAATGATTTAGCTACAAATACTTGTGATATACATTATTTAGCTACAACTGCATGCGAAACAAACGAGTTAGCTTCAGATCCATGCGAAACACATGATTTAGTTGCAAATCAATGCGATGTAGAGGGTTTAGCTTCAAATCCATGCGAAACAAATGATTTAGCTTCAAATCAATGCGGAGTAGAAGTCTTAGCTTCAAATCCATGTGAAACAAATGGTTTAGCTACAAATACTTGTGATATACATTATTTAGCTACAACTGCATGCGAAACAAACGAGTTAGCTTCAGATCGATGCGAAACACATGATTTAGCTTAAAATCAATGCGATGTAGACGGTTTAGCTTCAAATCCATGCGAAACAAATGATTTTGCTTCACACACTTGGGATATAGGTGTTATAGCTTCAACTGCATGCGAAACAAACGAGTTACCTTCAAATCCACGCGAAACACATGAGTTAGCTTCAAATCAATGCGATGTAGACGGTTTAGCTTCAAATCCATACGAAACAAATGATTGAGGTTCAAACACTTGGCATAAATGTGATATAGCTTCAACTGCATGCGAAACAATCGAGTTACCTTCAAATCCACGCGAAACACATGAATTGGTTCAAATAAATGCGATGTAGAAGGTTTAGCTTCAAATCCAAGCGAAAAACATGATTTAGCTTCAAATACTTGCGATATAAGTGATATAGATTCAAATACAGGCGAAACGAACGTGTTAGCTTCAAATCCATGCGAAACACATGATTCATTTGCAAATCAATGCGATGTAGAAGGTACAGATTCAAATCCATGCAAAACACGTGATTTAGCTTCCAATTAATGCGAAGTAGAAGGCTTAGCTTCAAATGCATGCGAAACAAATGATTTATCTTCAAACACATGGCGTATAAGTGATATAGCTTCAAATGCAGACTAATCAAACGAGTTAGCTTCAAAATCCACGCGATACACATGATTTAGCTTCAAATACTTGCGATATAAGTGATGTAGATTCAACTGCAGGCCAAACGAACGAGTTAGCTTCAAATCCATGCGAAACACATGATTTAGCTGCAAATCAATGCGGTGTAGAAGGTTTAGCTTCAAATCCATGCGATACACAAGATTTAGCTTCAAATCAATTCGATGTAGTAGGTTCAGCTTCAAATCCATGCGACACATATGATTTAGCTTCAAATACTTGCGATATAAGTCATATAGCTTCAAAAGCAGGAGGAACAAACGAGGTAGCTTCAGTTCTATGCGAAACAAATGATTTAGCTTCAAATCAATGCGAAGTAGCAGGCTTAGCTTCAAATCCATGCGAAACAAATGATTTAGCTACAAATACTCGTGATATACACTTTTTAGCTACAACTGCATGCGAAACAAACGAGTTAGCTTCAAATCCATGCGAAACACATGATTTAGCTTAAAATCAATGCGATGTAGAAGGTTTAGCTTCAAATCCATGCGAAACAAATGATTGAGCTTCAAACACTTGGGATATAGGTGGTATAGCTCCAACTGCATGCGAAACAAACGAGTTACCTTCAAATCCACGCGAAACACATGAATTGGTTCAAATGAATGCGATGTAGAAGGTTTAGCTGCAAATCCAAGAGAAACACGTGATTTAGCTTCCAATTAATGCGAAGTAGAAGGCTTAGCTTCAAATCCATGCGAAACAAATGGTTTAGCTTCAATTACTTGTGATATACGTTATTGAGATTTAACTGTATGCGCAACGAACGAGTTAGCTTCAAATCCATGCGAAACACATGATTTAGCTGCAAATCAATGCGATGTAGAAGGTTTAGCTTCAGTTCTATGCATAACAAATGAGTTAGCTTCAAATCAATGCGATGTAGAAGGTTTAGCTTCAAATCCATGTGAAACAAATGATTGAGCTTCAAACACTTGGGATAAAGGTGATATAACTTCAACTGCATGCGAAACAAACGAGTTACCTTCAAATCCACGCGAAACACATGAATTGGTTCAAATGAATGCGATGTAGAAGGTTTAGCTTCAAATCCAAGCGAAACACATGATTTTGCTACAAATAGTTGCGATATAAGTGATATAGATTCAAATACAGGCGAAACGAACGAGTTAGCTTCAAATCCATGCGAAACACATGATTCATTTGCAAATCAATGCGATGTAGAAGGTTCAGATTCAAATCCATGCAAAACTCGTGATTTAGCTTCCAATTAATGCGAAGTAGAAGGCTTAGCTTCAAATGCATGCGAAACAAATGGTTTAGATTCAAATACTTTTGATATACGTTATTTAGATTTAACTGTATGCGCAACGAACGAGTTAGCTTCAAATCCATGCGAAACACATGATTTAGCAGCAAATCAATGCGATGTAGAAGGTTTAGCTCCAAATCCATGCGAAACAAATGATTTAGCTTCAAACACTTGGGGTATATGTGATATAGCTTCAAATACAGACTAATCAAACGAGTTAGCTTCAAAATCCACGCGATACACATGATTTAGCTTCAAATACTTGCGATATAAGTGATGTAGATTCAACTGGAGGCGAAACGAACGAGTTAGCTTCAAATCCATGCGAAACACATGATTTAGCTTCAAATCAATGCGATGTAGAAGGTTTAGCTCCAAATCCATGCGAAACAAATGATTTAGCTTCAAACACTTGGGGTATATGTGATATAGCTTCAAATACAGACTAATCAAACGAGTTAGCTCCAAAATCCACGCGATACACATGATTTAGCTTCAAATACTTGCGATATAAGTGATGTAGATTCAACTGGAGGCGAAACGAACGAGTTAGCTTCAAATCCATGCGAAACACATGATTTAGCTTCAAATCAATGCGATGTAGAAGGTTTAGCTTCAAATCCATGCGATATACAAGATTTAGCTTCAAATCAATTCGATGAAGAAGGTTCAGCTTCAAATCCATGCGACACATATGATTTAGCTTCAAATACTTGCGATATAAGTGATATAGCTTCAAAAGCAGGAGGAACAAACGAGGTAGCTTCAGTTCTATGCGAAACAAATGATTTAGCTTCAAATCAATGCGAAGTAGCTGGCTTAGCTTCAAATCCATGCGAAACAAATGATTTAGCTACAAATACTCGTGATATACACTATTTAGCTACAACTGCATGCGAAACAAACGAGTTAGCTTCAAATACATGCGAAACACATGATTTAGCTTAAAATCAATGCGATGTAGAAGGTTTAGCTTCAAATCCATGCGAAACAAATGATTGAGCTTCAAACACTTGGGATATAGGTGGTATAGCTCCAACTGCATGCGAAACAAACGAGTTACCGTCAAATCCACGCAAAACACATGAGTTAGCGTCAAATCAATGCGATGTAAAAGGTTTAGCTTCAAATCCAAGCGAAACACATGATTTAGTTTCAAATAGTTGCGATATAAGTGATATAGATTCAAATTCAGGCGAAACGAACGAGTTAGCTTCAAATCCACGCGAAACACATGATTCATTTGCAAATCAATGCGATGTAGAAGGTTCAGCTTCAAATCCATGCGAAACAAATGGTTTAGCTACAAATACTTGTGATATACATTATTTAGCTACAACTGCATGCGAAACAAACGAGTTAGCTTCAAATACATGGGATACACATGATTTAGCTTCAAATCAATGCGATGTAGAAGGTTTAGCTTCAAATCCATGCGAAACAAATGATTTAGCTTCAAATCAATGCGGAGTAGAAGTCTTAGCTTCAAATCCATGCGGAACAAATGATTTAGCTACAAATACTTGTGATATACATTATTTAGCTACAACTGCATGCGAAACAAACGAGTTAGCTTCAAATCCATGCGAAACACATGATTTAGCTTAAAATCAATGCGATGTAGAAGGTTTAGCTTCAAAACCATGCGAAACAAATGATTGAGCTTCAAACACTTGGGATATAGGTGGTATAGCTCCAACTGCAAGCGAAACAAACGAGTTACCTTCAAATCCACGCGAAACACATGAGTTAGCTTCAAATCAATGCGATGTAGAAGGTTTAGCTTCAAATCCATGCGACACATATGATTTAGCTTCAAATACTTACGATATAAGTGATATAGCTTCAAAAGCAGGCGGAACAAACGATGTAGCTTCAGTTCTATGCGAAACAAATGATTAAGCTTCAAATCAATGCGAAGTAGAAGGCTTAGCTTCAAATCCATGCGAAACAAATGATTTAGCTACAAATACTTGTGATATACATTATTTAGCTACAACTGCATGCTAAACAAACGAGTTACCTTCAAATCTACACGAAACACATGTTTCAGCTTCAAATGAATGCGATGTAGAAGGTTTAGCTTCAAATCCAAGCGAATCACGTGCTTTAGCTTCCTATTAATGCGAAGTAGAAGGCTTAGCTTGTAATCCATGCGAAACACGTGATTTAGCTACAAATCAATGCGATCTAGAAGGTTTAGATTCAAATCCATGCGATGTAGAAGGTTTAGCTTCAAATCCATGCGAAACGAATGATTTAGCATCAAATGCTTGCGAATATAAGTGATATAGCTTCAAATGCAGGCGAAACAAACGAGTTAGCTTCAGATCCATGCGAAACACATGATTTAGTTGCAAATCAATGCGATGTAGAGGGTTTAGCTTCAAATCCATGCGATACACAAGATTTAGCTTCCAATCAATGCGATGTAGAAAGTTCAGCTTCAAATCCATGCGACGCACATGATTTAGCTTCAAATACTTGCGATATAAGTGATATAGCTTCAAAAGCAGGAGGAACAAACGAGGTAGCTTCAGTTCTATGCGAAACAAATGATTTATCTTCAAATCAATGCGAAGTAGAAGGCTTAGCTTCAAATCCATGCGAAACAAATGGTTTAGCTACAAATACTTGTGATATACATTATTTAGCTACAACTGCATGCGAAACAAACGAGTTAGCTTCAAAGCCATGCGAAACACATGATTCATTTGCAAATCAATGCGATGTAGAAGGTTCAGCTTCAAATCCATGCAAAACACGTGATTTAGCTTCCAATTAATGCGATGGAGAAGGCTTAGCTTCAAATCCATGCGAAACAAATGGTTTAGCTTCAAATACTTGTGATATACGTTATTTAGATTTGACTGTATGCCCAACGAACGAGTTAGCTTCAAATCCAAGCGAAACACATGATTTAGCTGCAAATCAATGCGATGTAGAAGGTTTAGCTCCAAATCCATGCGAAACAAATGATTTAGCTTCAAACACTTGGCGTATAAGTGATATAGCTTCAAATGCAGACTAATCAAACGAGTTAGCTTCAAAATCCACGCGATACACATGATTTAGCTTCAAATACTTGCGATATAAGTGTTGTAGATTCAACTGGAGGCCAAACAAACGAGTTAGCTTCAAATCCATGCGAAACACATGATTTAGCTTCAAATCAATGCGATCTAGAAGGTTTAGCTTCAAATCCATGCGATACACAAGATTTAGCTTCAAATCAATTCGATGAAGAAGGTTCAGCTTCAAATCCATGCGACACATATGATTTAGCTTCAAATACTTGTGATATAAGTGATATAGCTTCAAAAGCAGGAGGAACAAACGAGGTAGCTTCAGTTCTATGCGAAACAAATGATTAAGCTTCAAATCTATGCGAAGTAGCAGGCTTAGCTTCAAATCCATGCGAAACAAATGATTTAGCTACAAATAATCGTGATATACACTATTTAGCTACAACTGCATGCGAAACAAACGAGTTAGCTTCAAATCCATGCGAAACACATGATTTAGCTTAAAATCAATGCGATGTAGACGGTTTATCTTCAAATCCATGCGAAACAAATGATTGAGCTTCACACACTTGGGATATAGGTGTTATAGCTTCAACTGCATGCGAAACAAACGAGTTACCTTCAAATCCACGCGAAACACATGATTTAGCTGCAAATCAATGCGATGTAGAAGGTTTAGCTCCAAATCCATGCGAAACAAATGATTTAGCTTCAAACACTTGGGGTATAAGTGATATAGCTTCAAATGCAGACTAATCAAACGAGTTAGCTTCAAAATCCACGCGATACAGATGATTTAGCTTCAAATACTTGCGATATAAGTGATGTAGATTCAACTGCAGGCGCAACGAACGAGTTAGCTTCAAATCCATGCGAAACACATGATTTAGCTGCAAATCAATGCGATGTAGAAGGTTTGGCTTCAAATCCATGCGATACACAAGATTTAGCTTCAAATCAATTCGATGTAGAAGGATCAGCTTCAAATCCACGCGACACATATGATTTAGCTTCAAATACTTGCGATATAAGTGATACAGCTTCAAAAGCAGGAGGAACAAACGAGGTAGCTTCAGTTCTATGCGAAACAAATGATTTAGCTTCAAATGAATGCGAAGTAGAAGGCTTAGCTTCAAATCCATGCAAACAAATGGTTTAGCTACAAATACTTGTGATATACATTATTTAGCTACAACTGCATGCGAAAAAAACGATTCAGCTTCAAATCCAAGGGAAACACATGATTTAACTTCAAATCAATGCGAAGTAAAAGGCTTAGCTTCAAATCCATGCGAAACGAATGATTTAGCATCAAATGCTTGCGAATATAAGTGATATAGCATCAAATGCAGGCGAAACAAACGAGTTAGATTCAGATCCATGCGAAACACGTGATTTAGTTGCAAATCAATGCGATGTAGAGGGTTTAGCTTCAAATCCATGCGATACACAAGATTTAGCTTCAAATCAATGCGATGTAGAAAGTTCAGCTTCAAATCCATGCGACGCACATGATTTAGCTTCAAATACTTGCGATATAAGTGATATAGCTTCAAAATCTGGAGGAACAAACGAGGTAGCTTCAATTCCATGCGAAACAAATGATTTAGCTTCAAATCAATGCGAAGTAGAGGGCTTAGCTTCAAATCCATGCGAAACAAATGGTTTAGCTACAAATACTTGTGATATACATTATTTAGCTACAACTGCATGCGAAACAAACGAGTTAGCTTCAAATACATGGGATACACATGATTTAGCTTCAAATCAATGCGATGTAGAAGGTTTAGCTTCAAATCCATGCGAAACAAATGATTTAGCTTCAAATCAATGCGGAGTAGAAGTCTTAGCTTCAAATCCATGCGAAACAAATGATTTAGCTACAAATACTTGTGATATACATTATTTAGCTACAACTGCATGCGAAACAAACGAGTTAGCTTCAGATCCATGCGAAACACATGATTTAGTTGCAAATCAATGCGATGTAGAGGGTTTAGCTTCAAATCCATGCGAAACAAATGATTTAGCTTCAAATCAATGCGGAGTAGAAGTCTTAGCTTCAAATCCATGTGAAACAAATGGTTTAGCTACAAATACTTGTGATATACATTATTTAGCTACAACTGCATGCGAAACAAACGAGTTAGCTTCAGATCGATGCGAAACACATGATTTAGCTTAAAATCAATGCGATGTAGACGGTTTAGCTTCAAATCCATGCGAAACAAATGATTTTGCTTCACACACTTGGGATATAGGTGTTATAGCTTCAACTGCATGCGAAACAAACGAGTTACCTTCAAATCCACGCGAAACACATGAGTTAGCTTCAAATCAATGCGATGTAGACGGTTTAGCTTCAAATCCATACGAAACAAATGATTGAGGTTCAAACACTTGGCATAAATGTGATATAGCTTCAACTGCATGCGAAACAATCGAGTTACCTTCAAATCCACGCGAAACACATGAATTGGTTCAAATAAATGCGATGCAGAAGGTTTAGCTTCAAATCCAAGCGAAAAACATGATTTAGCTTCAAATACTTGCGATATAAGTGATATAGATTCAAATACAGGCGAAACGAACGTGTTAGCTTCAAATCCATGCGAAACACATGATTCATTTGCAAATCAATGCGATGTAGAAGGTACAGATTCAAATCCATGCAAAACACGTGATTTAGCTTCCAATTAATGCGAAGTAGAAGGCTTAGCTTCAAATGCATGCGAAACAAATGGTTTAGCTTCAAATACTTTTGATATACGTTATTTAGATTTAACTGTATGCGCAACGAACGAGTTAGCTTGAAATGCAAGCGAAACACATGATTTAGCTGCAAATCAATGCGATGTAGAAGGTTTAGCTCCAAATCCATGCGAAACAAATGATTTAGCTTCAAACACTTGGCGTATAAGTGATATAGCTTCAAATGCAGACTAATCAAACGAGTTAGCTTCAAAATCCACGCGATACACATGATTTAGCTTCAAATACTTGCGATATAAGTGATGTAGATTCAACTGCAGGCCAAACGAACGAGTTAGCTTCAAATCCATGCGAAACACATGATTTAGCTTCAAATCAATGCGATGTAGAAGGTTTAGCTTCAAATCCATGCGATACTCAAGATTTAGCTTTAAATCAATTCGATGAAGAAGGTTCAGCTTCAAATCCATGCGACACATATGATTTAGCATCAAATACTTGCGATATAAGTGATATAGCTTCAAAAGCAGGAGGAACAAACGAGGTAGCTCCAGTTCTATGCGAAACAAATGATTTAGCTTCAAATCTATGCGAAGTAGCAGGCTTAGCTTCAAATCCATGCGAAACAAATGATTTAGCTACAAATACTCGTGATATACACTATTTAGCTACAACTGCATGCGAAACAAACGAGTTAGCTTCAAATCCATGCGAAACACATGATTTAGCTTAAAATCAATGCGATCTAGACGGTTTAGCTTCAAATCCATGCGAAACAAATGATTGAGCTTCATACACTTGGGATATAGGTGTTATAGCTTCAACTGCATGCGAAACAAACGAGTTACCTACAAATCCACGCGAAACACATGAGTTAGCTTCAAATCAATGCGATGTAGAAGGTTTAGCTTCAAATCCATGCGAAACACATGATTTAGCTGCAAATCAATGCGATGTAGAAGGTTTAGCTCCAAATCCATGCGATACAAATGATTTAGCTTCAAAGACTTGGCGTATAAGTGATATAGCTTCAAATGCAGACTAATCAAACGAGTTAGCTTCAAAATCCACGCGATACACATGATTTAGCTTCAAATACTTGCGATATAAGTGATGTAGATTCAACTGCAGGCCAAACGAACGAGTTAGCTTCAAATCCATGCGAAACACATGATTTAGCTTCAAATCAATGCGATGTAGAAGGTTTACCTTCAAATCCATGCGATACACAAGATTTAGCTTCAAATCAATTCGATGAAGAAGGTTCAGCTTCAAATCCATGCGACACATATGATTTAGCTTCAAATACTTGCGATATAAGTGATATAGCTTCAAAAGCAGGAGGAACAAACGAGGTAGCTTCAGTTCTATGCGAAACAAATGATTTAGCTTCAAATCTATGCGAAGTAGCAGGCTTAGCTTCAAATCCATGCGAAACAAATGATTTAGCTACAAATACTCGTGATATACACTATTTAGCTACAACTGCATGCGAAACAAACGAGTTAGCTTCAAATCCATGCGGAACACATGATTTAGCTTAAAATCAATGCGATGTAGACGGTTTAGCTTCAAATCCATGCGAAACAAATGATTGAGCTTCATACACTTGCGATATAGGTGTTATAGCTTCAACTGCGTGCGAAACAAACGAGTTACCTTCAAATCCACGCGAAACACATGATTTAGCTGCAAATCAATGCGATGTAGAAGGTTTAGCTCCAAATCCATGCGAAACAAATGATTTAGCTTCAAACACTTGGGGTATAAGTGATATAGCTTCAAATGCAGACTAATCAAACGAGTTAGCTTCAAAATCCACGCGATACACATGATTTAGCTTCAAATACTTGCTATATAAGTGATGTAGATTCAACTGCAGGCGCAACGAACGAGTTAGCTTCAAATCCATGCGGAACACATGATTTAGCTGCAAATCAATGCGATGTTGAAGGTTTACCTTCAAATCCATGCGATACACAAGATTTAGCTTCAAATCAATGCGATGTAGAAAGTTCAGCTTCAAATCCATGCGAAGCACATGATTTAGCTTCAAATACTTGCGATATAAGTGATATAGCTTCAAAATCTGGAGGAACAAACGAGGTAGCTTCAATTCCATGCGAAACAAATGATTTAGCTTCATATCAATGCGTAGTAGAGGGCTTAGCTTCAAATCCATGCGAAACAAATGCTTTAGCTACAAATACTTGTGATATACATTATTTAGCTACAACTGCATGCGAAACAAACGAGTTAGCTTCAAATACATGGGATACAGATGATTTAGATTCAAATCAATGCGATGTAGAAGGTTTAGCTTCAAATCCATGCGAAACAAATGATTTAGCTTCAAATCAATGCGGAGTAGAAGTCTTTGCTTCAAATCCATGCGAAACAAATGAGTTAGCTACAAATACTTGTGATATACATTATTTAGCTACAACTGCATGCGAAACAAACGAGTTAGCTTCAGATCCATGCGAAACACATGATTTATTTGCAAATCAATGCGATGTAGAGGGTTTAGATTCAAATCCATGCGAAACAAATGATTTAGCTTCAAATCAATGCGGATTAGAAGTCTTAGCTTCAAATCCATGTGAAACAAATGGTTTAGCTACAAATACTTGTGATATACATTATTTAGCTACAACTGCATGCGAAACAAACGAGTTAGCTTCAAAGCCATGCGAAACACATGATTCATTTGCAAATCAATGCGATGTAGAAGGTTCAGCTTCAAATCCATGCAAAACACGTGATTTAGCTTCCAATTAATGCGATGGAGAAGGCTTAGCTTCAAATCCATGCGAAACAAATGGTTTAGCTTCAAATACTTGTGATATACGTTATTTAGATTTAACTGTATGCCCAACGAACGAGTTAGCTTCAAATCCAAGCGAAACACATGATTTAGCTGCAAATCAATGCGATGTAGAAGGTTTAGCTCCAAATCCATGCGAAACAAATGATTTAGCTTCAAACACTTGGCGTATAAGTGATATAGCTTCAAATGCAGACTAATCAAACGAGTTAGCTTCAAAATCCACGCGATACACATGATTTAGCTTCAAATACTTGCGATATAAGTGTTGTAGATTCAACTGGAGGCCAAACAAACGAGTTAGCTTCAAATCCATGCGAAACACATGATTTAGCTTCAAATCAATGCGATGTAGAAGGTTTAGCTTCAAATCCATGCGATACACAAGATTTAGCTTCAAATCAATTCGATGAAGAAGGTTCAGCTTCAAATCCATGCGACACATATGATTTAGCTTCAAATACTTGTGATATAAGTGATATAGCTTCAAAAGCAGGAGGAACAAACGAGGTAGCTTCAGTTCTATGCGAAACAAATGATTAAGCTTCAAATCTATGCGAAGTAGCAGGCTTAGCTTCAAATCCATGCGAAACAAATGATTTAGCTACAAATAATCGTGATATACACTATTTAGCTACAACTGCATGCGAAACAAACGAGTTAGCTTCAAATCCATGCGAAACACATGATTTAGCTTAAAATCAATGCGATGTAGACGGTTTATCTTCAAATCCATGCGAAACAAATGATTGAGCTTCACACACTTGGGATATAGGTGTTATAGCTTCAACTGCATGCGAAACAAACGAGTTACCTTCAAATCCACGCGAAACACATGATTTAGCTGCAAATCAATGCGATGTAGAAGGTTTAGCTCCAAATCCATGCGAAACAAATGATTTAGCTTCAAACACTTGGGGTATAAGTGATATAGCTTCAAATGCAGACTAATCAAACGAGTTAGCTTCAAAATCCACGCGATACAGATGATTTAGCTTCAAATACTTGCGATATAAGTGATGTAGATTCAACTGCAGGCGCAACGAACGAGTTAGCTTCAAATCCATGCGAAACACATGATTTAGCTGCAAATCAATGCGATGTAGAAGGTTTGGCTTCAAATCCATGCGATACACAAGATTTAGCTTCAAATCAATTCGATGTAGAAGGATCAGCTTCAAATCCATGCGACACATATGATTTAGCTTCAAATACTTGCGATATAAGTGATACAGCTTCAAAAGCAGGAGGAACAAACGAGGTAGCTTCAGTTCTATGCGAAACAAATGATTTAGCTTCAAATGAATGCGAAGTAGAAGGCTTAGCTTCAAATCCATGCAAACAAATGGTTTAGCTACAAATACTTGTGATATACATTATTTAGCTACAACTGCATGCGAAAAAAACGATTCAGCTTCAAATCCAAGGGAAACACATGATTTAACTTCAAATCAATGCGAAGTAAAAGGCTTAGCTTCAAATCCATGCGAAACGAATGATTTAGCATCAAATGCTTGCGAATATAAGTGATATAGCATCAAATGCAGGCGAAACAAACGAGTTAGATTCAGATCCATGCGAAACACGTGATTTAGTTGCAAATCAATGCGATGTAGAGGGTTTAGCTTCAAATCCATGCGATACACAAGATTTAGCTTCAAATCAATGCGATGTAGAAAGTTCAGCTTCAAATCCATGCGACGCACATGATTTAGCTTCAAATACTTGCGATATAAGTGATATAGCTTCAAAATCTGGAGGAACAAACGAGGTAGCTTCAATTCCATGCGAAACAAATGATTTAGCTTCAAATCAATGCGAAGTAGAGGGCTTAGCTTCAAATCCATGCGAAACAAATGGTTTAGCTACAAATACTTGTGATATACATTATTTAGCTACAACTGCATGCGAAACAAACGAGTTAGCTTCAAATACATGGGATACACATGATTTAGCTTCAAATCAATGCGATGTAGAAGGTTTAGCTTCAAATCCATGCGAAACAAATGATTTAGCTTCAAATCAATGCGGAGTAGAAGTCTTAGCTTCAAATCCATGCGAAACAAATGATTTAGCTACAAATACTTGTGATATACATTATTTAGCTACAACTGCATGCGAAACAAACGAGTTAGCTTCAGATCCATGCGAAACACATGATTTAGTTGCAAATCAATGCGATGTAGAGGGTTTAGCTTCAAATCCATGCGAAACAAATGATTTAGCTTCAAATCAATGCGGAGTAGAAGTCTTAGCTTCAAATCCATGTGAAACAAATGGTTTAGCTACAAATACTTGTGATATACATTATTTAGCTACAACTGCATGCGAAACAAACGAGTTAGCTTCAGATCGATGCGAAACACATGATTTAGCTTAAAATCAATGCGATGTAGACGGTTTAGCTTCAAATCCATGCGAAACAAATGATTTTGCTTCACACACTTGGGATATAGGTGTTATAGCTTCAACTGCATGCGAAACAAACGAGTTACCTTCAAATCCACGCGAAACACATGAGTTAGCTTCAAATCAATGCGATGTAGACGGTTTAGCTTCAAATCCATACGAAACAAATGATTGAGGTTCAAACACTTGGCATAAATGTGATATAGCTTCAACTGCATGCGAAACAATCGAGTTACCTTCAAATCCACGCGAAACACATGAATTGGTTCAAATAAATGCGATGTAGAAGGTTTAGCTTCAAATCCAAGCGAAAAACATGATTTAGCTTCAAATACTTGCGATATAAGTGATATAGATTCAAATACAGGCGAAACGAACGTGTTAGCTTCAAATCCATGCGAAACACATGATTCATTTGCAAATCAATGCGATGTAGAAGGTACAGATTCAAATCCATGCAAAACACGTGATTTAGCTTCCAATTAATGCGAAGTAGAAGGCTTAGCTTCAAATGCATGCGAAACAAATGATTTATCTTCAAACACATGGCGTATAAGTGATATAGCTTCAAATGCAGACTAATCAAACGAGTTAGCTTCAAAATCCACGCGATACACATGATTTAGCTTCAAATACTTGCGATATAAGTGATGTAGATTCAACTGCAGGCCAAACGAACGAGTTAGCTTCAAATCCATGCGAAACACATGATTTAGCTGCAAATCAATGCGGTGTAGAAGGTTTAGCTTCAAATCCATGCGATACACAAGATTTAGCTTCAAATCAATTCGATGTAGTAGGTTCAGCTTCAAATCCATGCGACACATATGATTTAGCTTCAAATACTTGCGATATAAGTCATATAGCTTCAAAAGCAGGAGGAACAAACGAGGTAGCTTCAGTTCTATGCGAAACAAATGATTTAGCTTCAAATCAATGCGAAGTAGCAGGCTTAGCTTCAAATCCATGCGAAACAAATGATTTAGCTACAAATACTCGTGATATACACTTTTTAGCTACAACTGCATGCGAAACAAACGAGTTAGCTTCAAATCCATGCGAAACACATGATTTAGCTTAAAATCAATGCGATGTAGAAGGTTTAGCTTCAAATCCATGCGAAACAAATGATTGAGCTTCAAACACTTGGGATATAGGTGGTATAGCTCCAACTGCATGCGAAACAAACGAGTTACCTTCAAATCCACGCGAAACACATGAATTGGTTCAAATGAATGCGATGTAGAAGGTTTAGCTGCAAATCCAAGAGAAACACGTGATTTAGCTTCCAATTAATGCGAAGTAGAAGGCTTAGCTTCAAATCCATGCGAAACAAATGGTTTAGCTTCAATTACTTGTGATATACGTTATTGAGATTTAACTGTATGCGCAACGAACGAGTTAGCTTCAAATCCATGCGAAACACATGATTTAGCTGCAAATCAATGCGATGTAGAAGGTTTAGCTTCAGTTCTATGCATAACAAATGAGTTAGCTTCAAATCAATGCGATGTAGAAGGTTTAGCTTCAAATCCATGTGAAACAAATGATTGAGCTTCAAACACTTGGGATAAAGGTGATATAACTTCAACTGCATGCGAAACAAACGAGTTACCTTCAAATCCACGCGAAACACATGAATTGGTTCAAATGAATGCGATGTAGAAGGTTTAGCTTCAAATCCAAGCGAAACACATGATTTTGCTACAAATAGTTGCGATATAAGTGATATAGATTCAAATACAGGCGAAACGAACGAGTTAGCTTCAAATCCATGCGAAACACATGATTCATTTGCAAATCAATGCGATGTAGAAGGTTCAGATTCAAATCCATGCAAAACTCGTGATTTAGCTTCCAATTAATGCGAAGTAGAAGGCTTAGCTTCAAATGCATGCGAAACAAATGGTTTAGATTCAAATACTTTTGATATACGTTATTTAGATTTAACTGTATGCGCAACGAACGAGTTAGCTTCAAATCCATGCGAAACACATGATTTAGCAGCAAATCAATGCGATGTAGAAGGTTTAGCTCCAAATCCATGCGAAACAAATGATTTAGCTTCAAACACTTGGGGTATATGTGATATAGCTTCAAATACAGACTAATCAAACGAGTTAGCTTCAAAATCCACGCGATACACATGATTTAGCTTCAAATACTTGCGATATAAGTGATGTAGATTCAACTGGAGGCGAAACGAACGAGTTAGCTTCAAATCCATGCGAAACACATGATTTAGCTTCAAATCAATGCGATGTAGAAGGTTTAGCTCCAAATCCATGCGAAACAAATGATTTAGCTTCAAACACTTGGGGTATATGTGATATAGCTTCAAATACAGACTAATCAAACGAGTTAGCTCCAAAATCCACGCGATACACATGATTTAGCTTCAAATACTTGCGATATAAGTGATGTAGATTCAACTGGAGGCGAAACGAACGAGTTAGCTTCAAATCCATGCGAAACACATGATTTAGCTTCAAATCAATGCGATGTAGAAGGTTTAGCTTCAAATCCATGCGATATACAAGATTTAGCTTCAAATCAATTCGATGAAGAAGGTTCAGCTTCAAATCCATGCGACACATATGATTTAGCTTCAAATACTTGCGATATAAGTGATATAGCTTCAAAAGCAGGAGGAACAAACGAGGTAGCTTCAGTTCTATGCGAAACAAATGATTTAGCTTCAAATCAATGCGAAGTAGCTGGCTTAGCTTCAAATCCATGCGAAACAAATGATTTAGCTACAAATACTCGTGATATACACTATTTAGCTACAACTGCATGCGAAACAAACGAGTTAGCTTCAAATCCATGCGAAACACATGATTTAGCTTAAAATCAATGCGATGTAGAAGGTTTAGCTTCAAATCCATGCGAAACAAATGATTGAGCTTCAAACACTTGGGATATAGGTGGTATAGCTCCAACTGCATGCGAAACAAACGAGTTACCGTCAAATCCACGCAAAACACATGAGTTAGCGTCAAATCAATGCGATGTAAAAGGTTTAGCTTCAAATCCAAGCGAAACACATGATTTAGTTTCAAATAGTTGCGATATAAGTGATATAGATTCAAATTCAGGCGAAACGAACGAGTTAGCTTCAAATCCACGCGAAACACATGATTCATTTGCAAATCAATGCGATGTAGAAGGTTCAGCTTCAAATCCATGCGAAACAAATGGTTTAGCTACAAATACTTGTGATATACATTATTTAGCTACAACTGCATGCGAAACAAACGAGTTAGCTTCAAATACATGGGATACACATGATTTAGCTTCAAATCAATGCGATGTAGAAGGTTTAGCTTCAAATCCATGCGAAACAAATGATTTAGCTTCAAATCAATGCGGAGTAGAAGTCTTAGCTTCAAATCCATGCGGAACAAATGATTTAGCTACAAATACTTGTGATATACATTATTTAGCTACAACTGCATGCGAAACAAACGAGTTAGCTTCAAATCCATGCGAAACACATGATTTAGCTTAAAATCAATGCGATGTAGAAGGTTTAGCTTCAAAACCATGCGAAACAAATGATTGAGCTTCAAACACTTGGGATATAGGTGGTATAGCTCCAACTGCAAGCGAAACAAACGAGTTACCTTCAAATCCACGCGAAACACATGAGTTAGCTTCAAATCAATGCGATGTAGAAGGTTTAGCTTCAAATCCATGCGACACATATGATTTAGCTTCAAATACTTACGATATAAGTGATATAGCTTCAAAAGCAGGCGGAACAAACGATGTAGCTTCAGTTCTATGCGAAACAAATGATTAAGCTTCAAATCAATGCGAAGTAGAAGGCTTAGCTTCAAATCCATGCGAAACAAATGATTTAGCTACAAATACTTGTGATATACATTATTTAGCTACAACTGCATGCTAAACAAACGAGTTACCTTCAAATCTACACGAAACACATGTTTCAGCTTCAAATGAATGCGATGTAGAAGGTTTAGCTTCAAATCCAAGCGAATCACGTGCTTTAGCTTCCTATTAATGCGAAGTAGAAGGCTTAGCTTGTAATCCATGCGAAACACGTGATTTAGCTACAAATCAATGCGATCTAGAAGGTTTAGATTCAAATCCATGCGATGTAGAAGGTTTAGCTTCAAATCCATGCGAAACGAATGATTTAGCATCAAATGCTTGCGAATATAAGTGATATAGCTTCAAATGCAGGCGAAACAAACGAGTTAGCTTCAGATCCATGCGAAACACATGATTTAGTTGCAAATCAATGCGATGTAGAGGGTTTAGCTTCAAATCCATGCGATACACAAGATTTAGCTTCCAATCAATGCGATGTAGAAAGTTCAGCTTCAAATCCATGCGACGCACATGATTTAGCTTCAAATACTTGCGATATAAGTGATATAGCTTCAAAAGCAGGAGGAACAAACGAGGTAGCTTCAGTTCTATGCGAAACAAATGATTTATCTTCAAATCAATGCGAAGTAGAAGGCTTAGCTTCAAATCCATGCGAAACAAATGGTTTAGCTACAAATACTTGTGATATACATTATTTAGCTACAACTGCATGCGAAACAAACGAGTTAGCTTCAAAGCCATGCGAAACACATGATTCATTTGCAAATCAATGCGATGTAGAAGGTTCAGCTTCAAATCCATGCAAAACACGTGATTTAGCTTCCAATTA